>NC_060183.1:36783158-36845658 GCF_021184085.1 Oncorhynchus gorbuscha | reverse complement strand
AGATGATGTCAATGTCAAAACTTCGAAGGTTAAAGTGTTTTGAGTGAACATATTTGTTATTTTTCATTTAAAAAAAGTGATAATCTATGATCATGGCGAGGAAAGGGTTTTAACATGTATTTATTTAATTGTTTTATACGAGTGTTTACCTGTTTGCGAGTTGAAAGTAAGTGTGCTGGTGCTGCATTTGAGTTATAATGCTTAGGCTAAATTGATTGTAAAATATCAGCTATTTTATATCAAAGCAGTCGTACAGTATTAAAGGGAATGTTATTGCAAAACGGGTCAGAAATAGATTTTATTGCTTTTAGTGGCATGTTTTATTTATTTGTGAGAGACAAAAGTTTAACTGCCATTTTATTTGGTTGTAGTATTCATCCTCTTGAGTGGTTGTAATTCAAGAGGATGACAGTGGCTCTTTCATCTCCATCCACACCGTCAGCCCTCAAAAAAGGTCACTTATACACATGACAATTTGCACATACACACACGTGCACATCAGACCTGGGTTCATATACATGTGTGTTTGAGTGTCTGTTATTTCAATGACTTTTTTCGTATGTAGTTTGAGTATTTTCTAAATACACAGAACAAAACGATTACTTATTCAAAACTTTCCTGGAACGCTATTTGAACCCCTTTTCAAATACTTTGCTGCTCCGTGTCCAACGAGCTTTTAGAAATTGTTTTTAAAACATAACATGGCATCTTGTCCCTCTCATGAGACACCAATGTAAAGTATGGGCTTCATATTGCGATTTAATAAGTCAAATGAGACCTGCATAGCTTCGATTTCAAACTAAACTTAACTACATTCACAACTATTTTCAAATGCACACCAAATAATTCTAATATTTATTTGAAAACACTGTCTTTCATATGCTTCCAATGATATGTATTTTAAGTCGTTGTAAATACATGCAAATCTTTCCAAATATATATTTTTTTAAATACATTCCAAAATTCAACTACTTGTTCTTTCAAATTAAGATGCTCTAAATTTTTTAAATGTATTCGCACACACAGAAACTTTTATCTATTTAAGGCTCTGACTGGTGACTTGTCAATTACTCAGGTGTAGTAGTTCTACAATCAAGGAATGGTCTCCCACGGAGAAAACTGTGGTGATGTGTTGAGGCTAAATGGGGGTAGGATCCTCAAACCAGTGAGTCCCTGTTAAAACTAGCTGTGTGAAATCCCTCTCGGGTACACCTTGGTTGTGGTGGTAAGTGTAATGTTCTGTGGAGGTATGGTAGTCATTGCGTCTGGTGGATCCTCCTGTCCTCATGGCTGACTTAGCTGGTGGCCCAGACCTGCAGCTAGTTGTGCTAACTGTTATTGTTTCCGTGGTAAACCAAGAGAGTAGTGGGGGGAGAGAAGCTAAGGGAAATAAGAGCTTGTTTTTCCTTATTGCCTGACTGTTACCATGGTGTCAGCTACAGTAAACATTGAGTAATGGCTAACCATAATGTGGTTTTACCCCAGGTCGAATGCAGACATGACATTTATTTTTGATGAACCTAATAAATACCATTCCATTTAGTGGAAGAGACATTGACGTGGACAAGATGTGATTTCCAAAATAGACTTTATATTGATGTTCAATGAGTTGTACATTTACATACACTTGCTCTGGATAAGAGCGTCTGCTAAATGACTTAAATGTAAATGTAAATATCAATGGGGTAAACTTGATGGGGATGCATTTTAAGTCATTCAAACAATTATATTTCTCAGGAAAGTGCATAAGTGCTCTTGATCAGTAATTAATTTAATGATGAAACCAACATTTGAACAATAACGCATGCAAACTGCAATTGCAAACTATTTGCCTTGCACATTATACAGAAAAGCGTACAAATCCATTTAAACAGCTAACCCAGCATTTCCCAAACCTGGTCCTCGGGACCCCACAGCTGATTTGAATGATCCAAGCTTGATGATTATTTGAATTAGCTGTGCAGTGCTAGGGTAAAACTAGTCAAACACTGAAAAGAAAACAGCTAACCTTTCACCCACACTCCAATAACACAGAGAGGTGTTTGGTCAGATAAACCCAGGCTCGGGCAGCTCTACCTCCACCATCCTTGTTGCCCACTGCCCCAGTCTCAGCACAGACGCCCAATGTCATTCTTAGTGCAACCCTGGTTGCAGCACATGCCAGCTACGCCCAAGGAAAAGTTGCTCTTTCACCTGTTGCGGCGTTGCCAATTGATGCTTGGGCTCCTGGCCAGCTCTCTGGCTCCCCCGACTCCTCCCAACACCGATGCATGATTCTGGAGCTCTTCACTGGGGTCGAGGTTGGCCGCGGACCCCCTATGGTCTCCCACTCCACCCAGGAGTGAGAGGAGTTCATCTAGGGAGGTGGGGGATGAGGAGAGCTGGAGACGGTGGTCTGCTACTGTGGCCTGGTCCAGACCATGAGGCCGGAAAACATTGTCACAAATGCCAAACTCAAGACAGTTGTCGCTGACAAGTTGGTTACTCTTTCCCATTTAACAACTAAAGCCTTGCACAAAGTGTCGAAATGACATGTTCAAAACTTCTTGCATTGGCCGGGAATCGAACCCGGGCCTCCCGCGTGGCAGGCGAGAATTCTACCACTGAACAACCAATGCCTTGGAAACCTGAGTTAACCCCAAAGGCTGGCAATCGTATCATAAAGCTTTTTTCCAAAGAATATTTTCCACTTTGTGGGCTCAGCAACATTGTTCACCCTAAAAAAAAGCAGTCCTTTCTCCCCGTCGGGAAATTGAACCCCGGTCTCCCGCGTGACAGGTGGGGATACTCACCACTATACTAACAAGGAGCAGGTGTGTTGGACCTTTGAAAAAACGTGGAGCATTGGTACTAACCCTAAGTTTGGAGTGTCGGGCTTAAACCCTTCTAACAAAAATATCTGTAGAGACTGAATGGTTGGAGCTAGGAACTTCTATGACCCCTCTATGGAAAGCTGAGACTCTCACGAACACGTACATGTAGTCGATTCTGCCCTATACTGCTCACAAGCCACACAATACTAGTTAGAAGGTGAGGCGTTTGTGGGAAATCCCAGGACATTGTCACAAATGCCAAACTCAAGACAGTTGTCGCTGACAAGTTGGTTACTCTTTCCCATTTAACAACTAAAGCCTTGCACAAAGTGTCGAAATGACATGTTCAAAACTTCTTGCATTGGCCGGGAATCGAACCCGGGCCTCCCGCGTGGCAGGCGAGAATTCTACCACTGAACAACCAATGCCTTGGAAACCTGAGTTAACCCCAAAGGCTGGCAATCGTATCATAAAGCTTTTTTCCAAAGAATATTTTCCACTTTGTGGGCTCAGCAACATTGTTCACCCTAAAAAAAAAAGCAGTCCTTTCTCCCCGTCGGGAAATTGAACCCCGGTCTCCCGCGTGACAGGTGGGGATACTCACCACTATACTAACAAGGAGCAGGTGTGTTGGACCTTTGAAAAAACGTGGAGCATTGGTACTAACCCTAAGTTTGGAGTGTCGGGCTTAAACCCTTCTAACAAAAATATCTGTAGAGACTGAATGGTTGGAGCTAGGAACTTCTATGACCCCTCTATGGAAAGCTGAGACTCTCACGAACACGTACATGTAGTCGATTCTGCCCTATACTGCTCACAAGCCACACAATACTAGTTAGAAGGTGAGGCGTTTGTGGGAAATCCCAGGACATTGTCACAAATGCCAAACTCAAGACAGTTGTCGCTGACAAGTTGGTTACTCTTTCCCATTTAACAACTAAAGCCTTGCACAAAGTGTCGAAATGACATGTTCAAAACTTCTTGCATTGGCCGGGAATCGAACCCGGGCCTCCCGCGTGGCAGGCGAGAATTCTACCACTGAACAACCAATGCCTTGGAAACCTGAGTTAACCCCAAAGGCTGGCAATCGTATCATAAAGCTTTTTTCCAAAGAATATTTTCCACTTTGTGGGCTCAGCAACATTGTTCACCCTAAAAAAAAGCAGTCCTTTCTCCCCGTCGGGAAATTGAACCCCGGTCTCCCGCGTGACAGGTGGGGATACTCACCACTATACTAACAAGGAGCAGGTGTGTTGGACCTTTGAAAAAACGTGGAGCATTGGTACTAACCCTAAGTTTGGAGTGTCGGGCTTAAACCCTTCTAACAAAAATATCTGTAGAGACTGAATGGTTGGAGCTAGGAACTTCTATGACCCCTCTATGGAAAGCTGAGACTCTCACGAACACGTACATGTAGTCGATTCTGCCCTATACTGCTCACAAGCTACACAATACTAGTTAGAAGGTGAGGCGTTTGTGGGAAATCCCAGGACATTGTCACAAATGCCAAACTCAAGACAGTTGTCGCTGACAAGTTGGTTACTCTTTCCCATTTAACAACTAAAGCCTTGCACAAAGTGTCGAAATGACATGTTCAAAACTTCTTGCATTGGCCGGGAATCGAACCCGGGCCTCCCGCGTGGCAGGCGAGAATTCTACCACTGAACAACCAATGCCTTGGAAACCTGAGTTAACCCCAAAGGCTGGCAATCGTATCATAAAGCTTTTTTCCAAAGAATATTTTCCACTTTGTGGGCTCAGCAACATTGTTCACCCTAAAAAAAAAGCAGTCCTTTCTCCCCGTCGGGAAATTGAACCCCGGTCTCCCGCGTGACAGGTGGGGATACTCACCACTATACTAACAAGGAGCAGGTGTGTTGGACCTTTGAAAAAACGTGGAGCATTGGTACTAACCCTAAGTTTGGAGTGTCGGGCTTAAACCCTTCTAACAAAAATATCTGTAGAGACTGAATGGTTGGAGCTAGGAACTTCTATGACCCCTCTATGGAAAGCTGAGACTCTCACGAACACGTACATGTAGTCGATTCTGCCCTATACTGCTCACAAGCCACACAATACTAGTTAGAAGGTGAGGCGTTTGTGGGAAATCCCAGGACATTGTCACAAATGCCAAACTCAAGACAGTTGTCGCTGACAAGTTGGTTACTCTTTCCCATTTAACAACTAAAGCCTTGCACAAAGTGTCGAAATGACATGTTCAAAACTTCTTGCATTGGCCGGGAATCGAACCCGGGCCTCCCGCGTGGCAGGCGAGAATTCTACCACTGAACAACCAATGCCTTGGAAACCTGAGTTAACCCCAAAGGCTGGCAATCGTATCATAAAGCTTTTTTCCAAAGAATATTTTCCACTTTGTGGGCTCAGCAACATTGTTCACCCTAAAAAAAAAGCAGTCCTTTCTCCCCGTCGGGAAATTGAACCCCGGTCTCCCGCGTGACAGGTGGGGATACTCACCACTATACTAACAAGGAGCAGGTGTGTTGGACCTTTGAAAAAACGTGGCATTGGTACTAACCCTAAGTTTGGAGTGTCGGGCTTAAACCCTTCTAACAAAAATATCTGTAGAGACTGAATGGTTGGAGCTAGGAACTTCTATGACCCCTCTATGGACAGCTGAGACTCTCACGAACACGTACATGTAGTCGATTCTGCCCTATACTGCTCACAAGCTACACAATACTAGTTAGAAGGTGAGGCGTTTGTGGGAAATCCCAGGACATTGTCACAAATGCCAAACTCAAGACAGTTGTCGCTGACAAGTTGGTTACTCTTTCCCATTTAACAACTAAAGCCTTGCACAAAGTGTCGAAATGACATGTTCAAAACTTCTTGCATTGGCCGGGAATCGAACCCGGGCCTCCCGTGTGGCAGGCGAGAATTCTACCACTGAACAACCAATGCCTTGGAAACCTGAGTTAACCCCAAAGGCTGGCAATCGTATCATAAAGCTTTTTTCCAAAGAATATTTTCCACTTTGTGGGCTCAGCAACATTGTTCACCCTAAAAAAAGCAGTCCTTTCTCCCCGTCGGGAAATTGAACCCCGGTCTCCCGCGTGACAGGTGGGGATACTCACCACTATACTAACAAGGAGCAGGTGTGTTGGACCTTTGAAAAAACGTGGAGCATTGGTACTAACCCTAAGTTTGGAGTGTCGGGCTTAAACCCTTCTAACAAAAATATCTGTAGAGACTGAATGGTTGGAGCTAGGAACTTCTATGACCCCTCTATGGAAAGCTGAGACTCTCACGAACACGTACATGTAGTCGATTCTGCCCTATACTGCTCACAAGCTACACAATACTAGTTAGAAGGTGAGGCGTTTGTGGGAAATCCCAGGACATTGTCACAAATGCCAAACTCAAGACAGTTGTCGCTGACAAGTTGGTTACTCTTTCCCATTTAACAACTAAAGCCTTGCACAAAGTGTCAAAATGACATGTTCAAAACTTCTTGCATTGGCCGGGAATCGAACCCGGGCCTCCCGCGTGGCAGGCGAGAATTCTACCACTGAACAACCAATGCCTTGGAAACCTGAGTTAACCCCAAAGGCTGGCAATCGTATCATAAAGCTTTTTTCCAAAGAATATTTTCCACTTTGTGGGCTCAGCAACATTGTTCACCCTAAAAAAAAAGCAGTCCTTTCTCCCCGTCGGGAAATTGAACCCCGGTCTCCCGCGTGACAGGTGGGGATACTCACCACTATACTAACAAGGAGCAGGTGTGTTGGACCTTTGAAAAAACGTGGAGCATTGGTACTAACCCTAAGTTTGGAGTGTCGGGCTTAAACCCTTCTAACAAAAATATCTGTAGAGACTGAATGGTTGGAGCTAGGAACTTCTATGACCCCTCTATGGAAAGCTGAGACTCTCACGAACACGTACATGTAGTCGATTCTGCCCTATACTGCTCACAAGCTACACAATACTAGTTAGAAGGTGAGGCGTTTGTGGGAAATCCCAGGACATTGTCACAAATGCCAAACTCAAGACAGTTGTCGCTGACAAGTTGGTTACTCTTTCCCATTTAACAACTAAAGCCTTGCACAAAGTGTCGAAATGACATGTTCAAAACTTCTTGCATTGGCCGGGAATCGAACCCGGGCCTCCCGCGTGGCAGGCGAGAATTCTACCACTGAACAACCAATGCCTTGGAAACCTGAGTTAACCCCAAAGGCTGGCAATCGTATCATAAAGCTTTTTTCCAAAGAATATTTTCCACTTTGTGGGCTCAGCAACATTGTTCACCCTAAAAAAAAAGCAGTCCTTTCTCCCCGTCGGGAAATTGAACCCCGGTCTCCCGCGTGACAGGTGGGGATACTCACCACTATACTAACAAGGAGCAGGTGTGTTGGACCTTTGAAAAAACGTGGAGCATTGGTACTAACCCTAAGTTTGGAGTGTCGGGCTTAAACCCTTCTAACAAAAATATCTGTAGAGACTGAATGGTTGGAGCTAGGAACTTCTATGACCCCTCTATGGAAAGCTGAGACTCTCACGAACACGTACATGTAGTCGATTCTGCCCTATACTGCTCACAAGCCACACAATACTAGTTAGAAGGTGAGGCGTTTGTGGGAAATCCCAGGACATTGTCACAAATGCCAAACTCAAGACAGTTGTCGCTGACAAGTTGGTTACTCTTTCCCATTTAACAACTAAAGCCTTGCACAAAGTGTCGAAATGACATGTTCAAAACTTCTTGCATTGGCCGGGAATCGAACCCGGGCCTCCCGCGTGGCAGGCGAGAATTCTACCACTGAACAACCAATGCCTTGGAAACCTGAGTTAACCCCAAAGGCTGGCAATCGTATCATAAAGCTTTTTTCCAAAGAATATTTTCCACTTTGTGGGCTCAGCAACATTGTTCACCCTAAAAAAAAAAGCAGTCCTTTCTCCCCGTCGGGAAATTGAACCCCGGTCTCCCGCGTGACAGGTGGGGATACTCACCACTATACTAACAAGGAGCAGGTGTGTTGGACCTTTGAAAAAACGTGGAGCATTGGTACTAACCCTAAGTTTGGAGTGTCGGGCTTAAACCCTTCTAACAAAAATATCTGTAGAGACTGAATGGTTGGAGCTAGGAACTTCTATGACCCCTCTATGGAAAGCTGAGACTCTCACGAACACGTACATGTAGTCGATTCTGCCCTATACTGCTCACAAGCCACACAATACTAGTTAGAAGGTGAGGCGTTTGTGGGAAATCCCAGGACATTGTCACAAATGCCAAACTCAAGACAGTTGTCGCTGACAAGTTGGTTACTCTTTCCCATTTAACAACTAAAGCCTTGCACAAAGTGTCGAAATGACATGTTCAAAACTTCTTGCATTGGCCGGGAATCGAACCCGGGCCTCCCGCGTGGCAGGCGAGAATTCTACCACTGAACAACCAATGCCTTGGAAACCTGAGTTAACCCCAAAGGCTGGCAATCGTATCATAAAGCTTTTTTCCAAAGAATATTTTCCACTTTGTGGGCTCAGCAACATTGTTCACCCTAAAAAAAAGCAGTCCTTTCTCCCCGTCGGGAAATTGAACCCCGGTCTCCCGCGTGACAGGTGGGGATACTCACCACTATACTAACAAGGAGCAGGTGTGTTGGACCTTTGAAAAAACGTGGAGCATTGGTACTAACCCTAAGTTTGGAGTGTCGGGCTTAAACCCTTCTAACAAAAATATCTGTAGAGACTGAATGGTTGGAGCTAGGAACTTCTATGACCCCTCTATGGAAAGCTGAGACTCTCACGAACACGTACATGTAGTCGATTCTGCCCTATACTGCTCACAAGCCACACAATACTAGTTAGAAGGTGAGGCGTTTGTGGGAAATCCCAGGACATTGTCACAAATGCCAAACTCAAGACAGTTGTCGCTGACAAGTTGGTTACTCTTTCCCATTTAACAACTAAAGCCTTGCACAAAGTGTCGAAATGACATGTTCAAAACTTCTTGCATTGGCCGGGAATCGAACCCGGGCCTCCCGCGTGGCAGGCGAGAATTCTACCACTGAACAACCAATGCCTTGGAAACCTGAGTTAACCCCAAAGGCTGGCAATCGTATCATAAAGCTTTTTTCCAAAGAATATTTTCCACTTTGTGGGCTCAGCAACATTGTTCACCCTAAAAAAAAGCAGTCCTTTCTCCCCGTCGGGAAATTGAACCCCGGTCTCCCGCGTGACAGGTGGGGATACTCACCACTATACTAACAAGGAGCAGGTGTGTTGGACCTTTGAAAAAACGTGGAGCATTGGTACTAACCCTAAGTTTGGAGTGTCGGGCTTAAACCCTTCTAACAAAAATATCTGTAGAGACTGAATGGTTGGAGCTAGGAACTTCTATGACCCCTCTATGGAAAGCTGAGACTCTCACGAACACGTACATGTAGTCGATTCTGCCCTATACTGCTCACAAGCCACACAATACTAGTTAGAAGGTGAGGCGTTTGTGGGAAATCCCAGGACATTGTCACAAATGCCAAACTCAAGACAGTTGTCGCTGACAAGTTGGTTACTCTTTCCCATTTAACAACTAAAGCCTTGCACAAAGTGTCGAAATGACATGTTCAAAACTTCTTGCATTGGCCGGGAATCGAACCCGGGCCTCCCGCGTGGCAGGCGAGAATTCTACCACTGAACAACCAATGCCTTGGAAACCTGAGTTAACCCCAAAGGCTGGCAATCGTATCATAAAGCTTTTTTCCAAAGAATATTTTCCACTTTGTGGGCTCAGCAACATTGTTCACCCTAAAAAAAAAAGCAGTCCTTTCTCCCCGTCGGGAAATTGAACCCCGGTCTCCCGCGTGACAGGTGGGGATACTCACCACTATACTAACAAGGAGCAGGTGTGTTGGACCTTTGAAAAAACGTGGAGCATTGGTACTAACCCTAAGTTTGGAGTGTCGGGCTTAAACCCTTCTAACAAAAATATCTGTAGAGACTGAATGGTTGGAGCTAGGAACTTCTATGACCCCTCTATGGAAAGCTGAGACTCTCACGAACACGTACATGTAGTCGATTCTGCCCTATACTGCTCACAAGCCACACAATACTAGTTAGAAGGTGAGGCGTTTGTGGGAAATCCCAGGACATTGTCACAAATGCCAAACTCAAGACAGTTGTCGCTGACAAGTTGGTTACTCTTTCCCATTTAACAACTAAAGCCTTGCACAAAGTGTCGAAATGACATGTTCAAAACTTCTTGCATTGGCCGGGAATCGAACCCGGGCCTCCCGCGTGGCAGGCGAGAATTCTACCACTGAACAACCAATGCCTTGGAAACCTGAGTTAACCCCAAAGGCTGGCAATCGTATCATAAAGCTTTTTTCCAAAGAATATTTTCCACTTTGTGGGCTCAGCAACATTGTTCACCCTAAAAAAAAAAGCAGTCCTTTCTCCCCGTCGGGAAATTGAACCCCGGTCTCCCGCGTGACAGGTGGGGATACTCACCACTATACTAACAAGGAGCAGGTGTGTTGGACCTTTGAAAAAACGTGGAGCATTGGTACTAACCCTAAGTTTGGAGTGTCGGGCTTAAACCCTTCTAACAAAAATATCTGTAGAGACTGAATGGTTGGAGCTAGGAACTTCTATGACCCCTCTATGGAAAGCTGAGACTCTCACGAACACGTACATGTAGTCGATTCTGCCCTATACTGCTCACAAGCCACACAATACTAGTTAGAAGGTGAGGCGTTTGTGGGAAATCCCAGGACATTGTCACAAATGCCAAACTCAAGACAGTTGTCGCTGACAAGTTGGTTACTCTTTCCCATTTAACAACTAAAGCCTTGCACAAAGTGTCGAAATGACATGTTCAAAACTTCTTGCATTGGCCGGGAATCGAACCCGGGCCTCCCGCGTGGCAGGCGAGAATTCTACCACTGAACAACCAATGCCTTGGAAACCTGAGTTAACCCCAAAGGCTGGCAATCGTATCATAAAGCTTTTTTCCAAAGAATATTTTCCACTTTGTGGGCTCAGCAACATTGTTCACCCTAAAAAAAAAAAGCAGTCCTTTCTCCCCGTCGGAAATTGAACCCCGGTCTCCCGCGTGACAGGTGGGGATACTCACCACTATACTAACAAGGAGCAGGTGTGTTGGACCTTTGAAAAAACGTGGAGCATTGGTACTAACCCTAAGTTTGGAGTGTCGGGCTTAAACCCTTCTAACAAAAATATCTGTAGAGACTGAATGGTTGGAGCTAGGAACTTCTATGACCCCTCTATGGAAAGCTGAGACTCTCACGAACACGTACATGTAGTCGATTCTGCCCTATACTGCTCACAAGCCACACAATACTAGTTAGAAGGTGAGGCGTTTGTGGGAAATCCCAGGACATTGTCACAAATGCCAAACTCAAGACAGTTGTCGCTGACAAGTTGGTTACTCTTTCCCATTTAACAACTAAAGCCTTGCACAAAGTGTCGAAATGACATGTTCAAAACTTCTTGCATTGGCCGGGAATCGAACCCGGGCCTCCCGCGTGGCAGGCGAGAATTCTACCACTGAACAACCAATGCCTTGGAAACCTGAGTTAACCCCAAAGGCTGGCAATCGTATCATAAAGCTTTTTTCCAAAGAATATTTTCCACTTTGTGGGCTCAGCAACATTGTTCACCCTAAAAAAAAGCAGTCCTTTCTCCCCGTCGGGAAATTGAACCCCGGTCTCCCGCGTGACAGGTGGGGATACTCACCACTATACTAACAAGGAGCAGGTGTGTTGGACCTTTGAAAAAACGTGGAGCATTGGTACTAACCCTAAGTTTGGAGTGTCGGGCTTAAACCCTTCTAACAAAAATATCTGTAGAGACTGAATGGTTGGAGCTAGGAACTTCTATGACCCCTCTATGGAAAGCTGAGACTCTCACGAACACGTACATGTAGTCGATTCTGCCCTATACTGCTCACAAGCCACACAATACTAGTTAGAAGGTGAGGCGTTTGTGGGAAATCCCAGGACATTGTCACAAATGCCAAACTCAAGACAGTTGTCGCTGACAAGTTGGTTACTCTTTCCCATTTAACAACTAAAGCCTTGCACAAAGTGTCGAAATGACATGTTCAAAACTTCTTGCATTGGCCGGGAATCGAACCCGGGCCTCCCGCGTGGCAGGCGAGAATTCTACCACTGAACAACCAATGCCTTGGAAACCTGAGTTAACCCCAAAGGCTGGCAATCGTATCATAAAGCTTTTTTCCAAAGAATATTTTCCACTTTGTGGGCTCAGCAACATTGTTCACCCTAAAAAAAAAAGCAGTCCTTTCTCCCCGTCGGGAAATTGAACCCCGGTCTCCCGTGACAGGTGGGGATACTCACCACTATACTAACAAGGAGCAGGTGTGTTGGACCTTTGAAAAAACGTGGAGCATTGGTACTAACCCTAAGTTTGGAGTGTCGGGCTTAAACCCTTCTAACAAAAATATCTGTAGAGACTGAATGGTTGGAGCTAGGAACTTCTATGACCCCTCTATGGAAAGCTGAGACTCTCACGAACACGTACATGTAGTCGATTCTGCCCTATACTGCTCACAAGCCACACAATACTAGTTAGAAGGTGAGGCGTTTGTGGGAAATCCCAGGACATTGTCACAAATGCCAAACTCAAGACAGTTGTCGCTGACAAGTTGGTTACTCTTTCCCATTTAACAACTAAAGCCTTGCACAAAGTGTCGAAATGACATGTTCAAAACTTCTTGCATTGGCCGGGAATCGAACCCGGGCCTCCCGCGTGGCAGGCGAGAATTCTACCACTGAACAACCAATGCCTTGGAAACCTGAGTTAACCCCAAAGGCTGGCAATCGTATCATAAAGCTTTTTTCCAAAGAATATTTTCCACTTTGTGGGCTCAGCAACATTGTTCACCCTAAAAAAAAAGCAGTCCTTTCTCCCCGTCGGGAAATTGAACCCGGTCTCCCGCGTGACAGGTGGGGATACTCACCACTATACTAACAAGGAGCAGGTGTGTTGGACCTTTGAAAAAACGTGGAGCATTGGTACTAACCCTAAGTTTGGAGTGTCGGGCTTAAACCCTTCTAACAAAAATATCTGTAGAGACTGAATGGTTGGAGCTAGGAACTTCTATGACCCCTCTATGGAAAGCTGAGACTCTCACGAACACGTACATGTAGTCGATTCTGCCCTATACTGCTCACAAGCCACACAATACTAGTTAGAAGGTGAGGCGTTTGTGGGAAATCCCAGGACATTGTCACAAATGCCAAACTCAAGACAGTTGTCGCTGACAAGTTGGTTACTCTTTCCCATTTAACAACTAAAGCCTTGCACAAAGTGTCGAAATGACATGTTCAAAACTTCTTGCATTGGCCGGGAATCGAACCCGGGCCTCCCGCGTGGCAGGCGAGAATTCTACCACTGAACAACCAATGCCTTGGAAACCTGAGTTAACCCCAAGGCTGGCAATCGTATCATAAAGCTTTTTTCCAAAGAATATTTTCCACTTTGTGGGCTCAGCAACATTGTTCACCCTAAAAAAAAGCAGTCCTTTCTCCCCGTCGGGAAATTGAACCCCGGTCTCCCGCGTGACAGGTGGGGATACTCACCACTATACTAACAAGGAGCAGGTGTGTTGGACCTTTGAAAAAACGTGGAGCATTGGTACTAACCCTAAGTTTGGAGTGTCGGGCTTAAACCCTTCTAACAAAAATATCTGTAGAGACTGAATGGTTGGAGCTAGGAACTTCTATGACCCCTCTATGGAAAGCTGAGACTCTCACGAACACGTACATGTAGTCGATTCTGCCCTATACTGCTCACAAGCCACACAATACTAGTTAGAAGGTGAGGCGTTTGTGGGAAATCCCAGGACATTGTCACAAATGCCAAACTCAAGACAGTTGTCGCTGACAAGTTGGTTACTCTTTCCCATTTAACAACTAAAGCCTTGCACAAAGTGTCGAAATGACATGTTCAAAACTTCTTGCATTGGCCGGGAATCGAACCCGGGCCTCCCGCGTGGCAGGCGAGAATTCTACCACTGAACAACCAATGCCTTGGAAACCTGAGTTAACCCCAAAGGCTGGCAATCGTATCATAAAGCTTTTTTCCAAAGAATATTTTCCACTTTGTGGGCTCAGCAACATTGTTCACCCTAAAAAAAAAGCAGTCCTTTCTCCCCGTCGGGAAATTGAACCCCGGTCTCCCGCGTGACAGGTGGGGATACTCACCACTATACTAACAAGGAGCAGGTGTGTTGGACCTTTGAAAAAACGTGGAGCATTGGTACTAACCCTAAGTTTGGAGTGTCGGGCTTAAACCCTTCTAACAAAAATATCTGTAGAGACTGAATGGTTGGAGCTAGGAACTTCTATGACCCCTCTATGGAAAGCTGAGACTCTCACGAACACGTACATGTAGTCGATTCTGCCCTATACTGCTCACAAGCCACACAATACTAGTTAGAAGGTGAGGCGTTTGTGGGAAATCCCAGGACATTGTCACAAATGCCAAACTCAAGACAGTTGTCGCTGACAAGTTGGTTACTCTTTCCCATTTAACAACTAAAGCCTTGCACAAAGTGTCGAAATGACATGTTCAAAACTTCTTGCATTGGCCGGGAATCGAACCCGGGCCTCCCGCGTGGCAGGCGAGAATTCTACCACTGAACAACCAATGCCTTGGAAACCTGAGTTAACCCCAAAGGCTGGCAATCGTATCATAAAGCTTTTTTCCAAAGAATATTTTCCACTTTGTGGGCTCAGCAACATTGTTCACCCTAAAAAAAAAAGCAGTCCTTTCTCCCCGTCGGGAAATTGAACCCCGGTCTCCCGCGTGACAGGTGGGGATACTCACCACTATACTAACAAGGAGCAGGTGTGTTGGACCTTTGAAAAAACGTGGAGCATTGGTACTAACCCTAAGTTTGGAGTGTCGGGCTTAAACCCTTCTAACAAAAATATCTGTAGAGACTGAATGGTTGGAGCTAGGAACTTCTATGACCCCTCTATGGAAAGCTGAGACTCTCACGAACACGTACATGTAGTCGATTCTGCCCTATACTGCTCACAAGCCACACAATACTAGTTAGAAGGTGAGGCGTTTGTGGGAAATCCCAGGACATTGTCACAAATGCCAAACTCAAGACAGTTGTCGCTGACAAGTTGGTTACTCTTTCCCATTTAACAACTAAAGCCTTGCACAAAGTGTCGAAATGACATGTTCAAAACTTCTTGCATTGGCCGGGAATCGAACCCGGGCCTCCCGCGTGGCAGGCGAGAATTCTACCACTGAACAACCAATGCCTTGGAAACCTGAGTTAACCCCAAAGGCTGGCAATCGTATCATAAAGCTTTTTTCCAAAGAATATTTTCCACTTTGTGGGCTCAGCAACATTGTTCACCCTAAAAAAAAAAGCAGTCCTTTCTCCCCGTCGGGAAATTGAACCCCGGTCTCCCGCGTGACAGGGGGGGATACTCACCACTATACTAACAAGGAGCAGGTGTGTTGGACCTTTGAAAAAACGTGGAGCATTGGTACTAACCCTAAGTTTGGAGTGTCGGGCTTAAACCCTTCTAACAAAAATATCTGTAGAGACTGAATGGTTGGAGCTAGGAACTTCTATGACCCCTCTATGGAAAGCTGAGACTCTCACGAACACGTACATGTAGTCGATTCTGCCCTATACTGCTCACAAGCCACACAATACTAGTTAGAAGGTGAGGCGTTTGTGGGAAATCCCAGGACATTGTCACAAATGCCAAACTCAAGACAGTTGTCGCTGACAAGTTGGTTACTCTTTCCCATTTAACAACTAAAGCCTTGCACAAAGTGTCGAAATGACATGTTCAAAACTTCTTGCATTGGCCGGGAATCGAACCCGGGCCTCCCGCGTGGCAGGCGAGAATTCTACCACTGAACAACCAATGCCTTGGAAACCTGAGTTAACCCCAAAGGCTGGCAATCGTATCATGCTTTTTTCCAAAGAATATTTTCCACTTTGTGGGCTCAGCAACATTGTTCACCCTAAAAAAAAAGCAGTCCTTTCTCCCCGTCGGGAAATTGAACCCCGGTCTCCCGCGTGACAGGTGGGGATACTCACCACTATACTAACAAGGAGCAGGTGTGTTGGACCTTTGAAAAAACGTGGAGCATTGGTACTAACCCTAAGTTTGGAGTGTCGGGCTTAAACCCTTCTAACAAAAATATCTGTAGAGACTGAATGGTTGGAGCTAGGAACTTCTATGACCCCTCTATGGAAAGCTGAGACTCTCACGAACACGTACATGTAGTCGATTCTGCCCTATACTGCTCACAAGCCACACAATACTAGTTAGAAGGTGAGGCGTTTGTGGGAAATCCCAGGACATTGTCACAAATGCCAAACTCAAGACAGTTGTCGCTGACAAGTTGGTTACTCTTTCCCATTTAACAACTAAAGCCTTGCACAAAGTGTCGAAATGACATGTTCAAAACTTCTTGCATTGGCCGGGAATCGAACCCGGGCCTCCCGCGTGGCAGGCGAGAATTCTACCACTGAACAACCAATGCCTTGGAAACCTGAGTTAACCCCAAAGGCTGGCAATCGTATCATAAAGCTTTTTTCCAAAGAATATTTTCCACTTTGTGGGCTCAGCAACATTGTTCACCCTAAAAAAAAGCAGTCCTTTCTCCCCGTCGGGAAATTGAACCCCGGTCTCCCGCGTGACAGGTGGGGATACTCACCACTATACTAACAAGGAGCAGGTGTGTTGGACCTTTGAAAAAACGTGGAGCATTGGTACTAACCCTAAGTTTGGAGTGTCGGGCTTAAACCCTTCTAACAAAAATATCTGTAGAGACTGAATGGTTGGAGCTAGGAACTTCTATGACCCCTCTATGGAAAGCTGAGACTCTCACGAACACGTACATGTAGTCGATTCTGCCCTATACTGCTCACAAGCCACACAATACTAGTTAGAAGGTGAGGCGTTTGTGGGAAATCCCAGGACATTGTCACAAATGCCAAACTCAAGACAGTTGTCGCTGACAAGTTGGTTACTCTTTCCCATTTAACAACTAAAGCCTTGCACAAAGTGTCGAAATGACATGTTCAAAACTTCTTGCATTGGCCGGGAATCGAACCCGGGCCTCCCGCGTGGCAGGCGAGAATTCTACCACTGAACAACCAATGCCTTGGAAACCTGAGTTAACCCCAAAGGCTGGCAATCGTATCATAAAGCTTTTTTCCAAAGAATATTTTCCACTTTGTGGGCTCAGCAACATTGTTCACCCTAAAAAAAAAGCAGTCCTTTCTCCCCGTCGGGAAATTGAACCCCGGTCTCCCGCGTGACAGGTGGGGATACTCACCACTATACTAACAAGGAGCAGGTGTGTTGGACCTTTGAAAAAACGTGGAGCATTGGTACTAACCCTAAGTTTGGAGTGTCGGGCTTAAACCCTTCTAACAAAAATATCTGTAGAGACTGAATGGTTGGAGCTAGGAACTTCTATGACCCCTCTATGGAAAGCTGAGACTCTCACGAACACGTACATGTAGTCGATTCTGCCCTATACTGCTCACAAGCCACACAATACTAGTTAGAAGGTGAGGCGTTTGTGGGAAATCCCAGGACATTGTCACAAATGCCAAACTCAAGACAGTTGTCGCTGACAAGTTGGTTACTCTTTCCCATTTAACAACTAAAGCCTTGCACAAAGTGTCGAAATGACATGTTCAAAACTTCTTGCATTGGCCGGGAATCGAACCCGGGCCTCCCGCGTGGCAGGCGAGAATTCTACCACTGAACAACCAATGCCTTGGAAACCTGAGTTAACCCCAAAGGCTGGCAATCGTATCATAAAGCTTTTTTCCAAAGAATATTTTCCACTTTGTGGGCTCAGCAACATTGTTCACCCTAAAAAAAAAAGCAGTCCTTTCTCCCCGTCGGGAAATTGAACCCCGGTCTCCCGCGTGACAGGTGGGGATACTCACCACTATACTAACAAGGAGCAGGTGTGTTGGACCTTTGAAAAAACGTGGAGCATTGGTACTAACCCTAAGTTTGGAGTGTCGGGCTTAAACCCTTCTAACAAAAATATCTGTAGAGACTGAATGGTTGGAGCTAGGAACTTCTATGACCCCTCTATGGAAAGCTGAGACTCTCACGAACACGTACATGTAGTCGATTCTGCCCTATACTGCTCACAAGCCACACAATACTAGTTAGAAGGTGAGGCGTTTGTGGGAAATCCCAGGACATTGTCACAAATGCCAAACTCAAGACAGTTGTCGCTGACAAGTTGGTTACTCTTTCCCATTTAACAACTAAAGCCTTGCACAAAGTGTCGAAATGACATGTTCAAAACTTCTTGCATTGGCCGGGAATCGAACCCGGGCCTCCCGCGTGGCAGGCGAGAATTCTACCACTGAACAACCAATGCCTTGGAAACCTGAGTTAACCCCAAAGGCTGGCAATCGTATCATAAAGCTTTTTTCCAAAGAATATTTTCCACTTTGTGGGCTCAGCAACATTGTTCACCCTAAAAAAAAAGCAGTCCTTTCTCCCCGTCGGGAAATTGAACCCCGGTCTCCCGCGTGACAGGTGGGGATACTCACCACTATACTAACAAGGAGCAGGTGTGTTGGACCTTTGAAAAAACGTGGAGCATTGGTACTAACCCTAAGTTTGGAGTGTCGGGCTTAAACCCTTCTAACAAAAATATCTGTAGAGACTGAATGGTTGGAGCTAGGAACTTCTATGACCCCTCTATGGAAAGCTGAGACTCTCACGAACACGTACATGTAGTCGATTCTGCCCTATACTGCTCACAAGCCACACAATACTAGTTAGAAGGTGAGGCGTTTGTGGGAAATCCCAGGACATTGTCACAAATGCCAAACTCAAGACAGTTGTCGCTGACAAGTTGGTTACTCTTTCCCATTTAACAACTAAAGCCTTGCACAAAGTGTCGAAATGACATGTTCAAAACTTCTTGCATTGGCCGGGAATCGAACCCGGGCCTCCCGCGTGGCAGGCGAGAATTCTACCACTGAACAACCAATGCCTTGGAAACCTGAGTTAACCCCAAAGGCTGGCAATCGTATCATAAAGCTTTTTTCCAAAGAATATTTTCCACTTTGTGGGCTCAGCAACATTGTTCACCCTAAAAAAAAGCAGTCCTTTCTCCCCGTCGGGAAATTGAACCCCGGTCTCCCGCGTGACAGGTGGGGATACTCACCACTATACTAACAAGGAGCAGGTGTGTTGGACCTTTGAAAAAACGTGGAGCATTGGTACTAACCCTAAGTTTGGAGTGTCGGGCTTAAACCCTTCTAACAAAAATATCTGTAGAGACTGAATGGTTGGAGCTAGGAACTTCTATGACCCCTCTATGGAAAGCTGAGACTCTCACGAACACGTACATGTAGTCGATTCTGCCCTATACTGCTCACAAGCCACACAATACTAGTTAGAAGGTGAGGCGTTTGTGGGAAATCCCAGGACATTGTCACAAATGCCAAACTCAAGACAGTTGTCGCTGACAAGTTGGTTACTCTTTCCCATTTAACAACTAAAGCCTTGCACAAAGTGTCGAAATGACATGTTCAAAACTTCTTGCATTGGCCGGGAATCGAACCCGGGCCTCCCGCGTGGCAGGCGAGAATTCTACCACTGAACAACCAATGCCTTGGAAACCTGAGTTAACCCCAAAGGCTGGCAATCGTATCATAAAGCTTTTTTCCAAAGAATATTTTCCACTTTGTGGGCTCAGCAACATTGTTCACCCTAAAAAAAAAAGCAGTCCTTTCTCCCCGTCGGGAAATTGAACCCCGGTCTCCCGCGTGACAGGTGGGGATACTCACCACTATACTAACAAGGAGCAGGTGTGTTGGACCTTTGAAAAAACGTGGAGCATTGGTACTAACCCTAAGTTTGGAGTGTCGGGCTTAAACCCTTCTAACAAAAATATCTGTAGAGACTGAATGGTTGGAGCTAGGAACTTCTATGACCCCTCTATGGAAAGCTGAGACTCTCACGAACACGTACATGTAGTCGATTCTGCCCTATACTGCTCACAAGCCACACAATACTAGTTAGAAGGTGAGGCGTTTGTGGGAAATCCCAGGACATTGTCACAAATGCCAAACTCAAGACAGTTGTCGCTGACAAGTTGGTTACTCTTTCCCATTTAACAACTAAAGCCTTGCACAAAGTGTCGAAATGACATGTTCAAAACTTCTTGCATTGGCCGGGAATCGAACCCGGGCCTCCCGCGTGGCAGGCGAGAATTCTACCACTGAACAACCAATGCCTTGGAAACCTGAGTTAACCCCAAAGGCTGGCAATCGTATCATAAAGCTTTTTTCCAAAGAATATTTTCCACTTTGTGGGCTCAGCAACATTGTTCACCCTAAAAAAAAAAGCAGTCCTTTCTCCCCGTCGGGAAATTGAACCCCGGTCTCCCGCGTGACAGGTGGGGATACTCACCACTATACTAACAAGGAGCAGGTGGTTGGACCTTTGAAAAAACGTGGAGCATTGGTACTAACCCTAAGTTTGGAGTGTCGGGCTTAAACCCTTCTAACAAAAATATCTGTAGAGACTGAATGGTTGGAGCTAGGAACTTCTATGACCCCTCTATGGAAAGCTGAGACTCTCACGAACACGTACATGTAGTCGATTCTGCCCTATACTGCTCACAAGCCACACAATACTAGTTAGAAGGTGAGGCGTTTGTGGGAAATCCCAGGACATTGTCACAAATGCCAAACTCAAGACAGTTGTCGCTGACAAGTTGGTTACTCTTTCCCATTTAACAACTAAAGCCTTGCACAAAGTGTCGAAATGACATGTTCAAAACTTCTTGCATTGGCCGGGAATCGAACCCGGGCCTCCCGCGTGGCAGGCGAGAATTCTACCACTGAACAACCAATGCCTTGGAAACCTGAGTTAACCCCAAAGGCTGGCAATCGTATCATAAAGCTTTTTTCCAAAGAATATTTTCCACTTTGTGGGCTCAGCAACATTGTTCACCCTAAAAAAAAAGCAGTCCTTTCTCCCCGTCGGGAAATTGAACCCCGGTCTCCCGCGTGACAGGTGGGGATACTCACCACTATACTAACAAGGAGCAGGTGTGTTGGACCTTTGAAAAAACGTGGAGCATTGGTACTAACCCTAAGTTTGGAGTGTCGGGCTTAAACCCTTCTAACAAAAATATCTGTAGAGACTGAATGGTTGGAGCTAGGAACTTCTATGACCCCTCTATGGAAAGCTGAGACTCTCACGAACACGTACATGTAGTCGATTCTGCCCTATACTGCTCACAAGCCACACAATACTAGTTAGAAGGTGAGGCGTTTGTGGGAAATCCCAGGACATTGTCACAAATGCCAAACTCAAGACAGTTGTCGCTGACAAGTTGGTTACTCTTTCCCATTTAACAACTAAAGCCTTGCACAAAGTGTCGAAATGACATGTTCAAAACTTCTTGCATTGGCCGGGAATCGAACCCGGGCCTCCCGCGTGGCAGGCGAGAATTCTACCACTGAACAACCAATGCCTTGGAAACCTGAGTTAACCCCAAAGGCTGGCAATCGTATCATAAAGCTTTTTTCCAAAGAATATTTTCCACTTTGTGGGCTCAGCAACATTGTTCACCCTAAAAAAAAGCAGTCCTTTCTCCCCGTCGGGAAATTGAACCCCGGTCTCCCGCGTGACAGGTGGGGATACTCACCACTATACTAACAAGGAGCAGGTGTGTTGGACCTTTGAAAAAACGTGGAGCATTGGTACTAACCCTAAGTTTGGAGTGTCGGGCTTAAACCCTTCTAACAAAAATATCTGTAGAGACTGAATGGTTGGAGCTAGGAACTTCTATGACCCCTCTATGGAAAGCTGAGACTCTCACGAACACGTACATGTAGTCGATTCTGCCCTATACTGCTCACAAGCCACACAATACTAGTTAGAAGGTGAGGCGTTTGTGGGAAATCCCAGGACATTGTCACAAATGCCAAACTCAAGACAGTTGTCGCTGACAAGTTGGTTACTCTTTCCCATTTAACAACTAAAGCCTTGCACAAAGTGTCGAAATGACATGTTCAAAACTTCTTGCATTGGCCGGGAATCGAACCCGGGCCTCCCGCGTGGCAGGCGAGAATTCTACCACTGAACAACCAATGCCTTGGAAACCTGAGTTAACCCCAAAGGCTGGCAATCGTATCATAAAGCTTTTTTCCAAAGAATATTTTCCACTTTGTGGGCTCAGCAACATTGTTCACCCTAAAAAAAAAGCAGTCCTTTCTCCCCGTCGGGAAATTGAACCCCGGTCTCCCGCGTGACAGGTGGGGATACTCACCACTATACTAACAAGGAGCAGGTGTGTTGGACCTTTGAAAAAACGTGGAGCATTGGTACTAACCCTAAGTTTGGAGTGTCGGGCTTAAACCCTTCTAACAAAAATATCTGTAGAGACTGAATGGTTGGAGCTAGGAACTTCTATGACCCCTCTATGGAAAGCTGAGACTCTCACGAACACGTACATGTAGTCGATTCTGCCCTATACTGCTCACAAGCCACACAATACTAGTTAGAAGGTGAGGCGTTTGTGGGAAATCCCAGGACATTGTCACAAATGCCAAACTCAAGACAGTTGTCGCTGACAAGTTGGTTACTCTTTCCCATTTAACAACTAAAGCCTTGCACAAAGTGTCGAAATGACATGTTCAAAACTTCTTGCATTGGCCGGGAATCGAACCCGGGCCTCCCGCGTGGCAGGCGAGAATTCTACCACTGAACAACCAATGCCTTGGAAACCTGAGTTAACCCCAAAGGCTGGCAATCGTATCATAAAGCTTTTTTCCAAAGAATATTTTCCACTTTGTGGGCTCAGCAACATTGTTCACCCTAAAAAAAAAGCAGTCCTTTCTCCCCGTCGGGAAATTGAACCCCGGTCTCCCGCGTGACAGGTGGGGATACTCACCACTATACTAACAAGGAGCAGGTGTGTTGGACCTTTGAAAAAACGTGGAGCATTGGTACTAACCCTAAGTTTGGAGTGTCGGGCTTAAACCCTTCTAACAAAAATATCTGTAGAGACTGAATGGTTGGAGCTAGGAACTTCTATGACCCCTCTATGGAAAGCTGAGACTCTCACGAACACGTACATGTAGTCGATTCTGCCCTATACTGCTCACAAGCCACACAATACTAGTTAGAAGGTGAGGCGTTTGTGGGAAATCCCAGGACATTGTCACAAATGCCAAACTCAAGACAGTTGTCGCTGACAAGTTGGTTACTCTTTCCCATTTAACAACTAAAGCCTTGCACAAAGTGTCGAAATGACATGTTCAAAACTTCTTGCATTGGCCGGGAATCGAACCCGGGCCTCCCGCGTGGCAGGCGAGAATTCTACCACTGAACAACCAATGCCTTGGAAACCTGAGTTAACCCCAAAGGCTGGCAATCGTATCATAAAGCTTTTTTCCAAAGAATATTTTCCACTTTGTGGGCTCAGCAACATTGTTCACCTAAAAAAAAAGCAGTCCTTTCTCCCCGTCGGGAAATTGAACCCCGGTCTCCCGCGTGACAGGTGGGGATACTCACCACTATACTAACAAGGAGCAGGTGTGTTGGACCTTTGAAAAAACGTGGAGCATTGGTACTAACCCTAAGTTTGGAGTGTCGGGCTTAAACCCTTCTAACAAAAATATCTGTAGAGACTGAATGGTTGGAGCTAGGAACTTCTATGACCCCTCTATGGAAAGCTGAGACTCTCACGAACACGTACATGTAGTCGATTCTGCCCTATACTGCTCACAAGCCACACAATACTAGTTAGAAGGTGAGGCGTTTGTGGGAAATCCCAGGACATTGTCACAAATGCCAAACTCAAGACAGTTGTCGCTGACAAGTTGGTTACTCTTTCCCATTTAACAACTAAAGCCTTGCACAAAGTGTCGAAATGACATGTTCAAAACTTCTTGCATTGGCCGGGAATCGAACCCGGGCCTCCCGCGTGGCAGGCGAGAATTCTACCACTGAACAACCAATGCCTTGGAAACCTGAGTTAACCCCAAAGGCTGGCAATCGTATCATAAAGCTTTTTTCCAAAGAATATTTTCCACTTTGTGGGCTCAGCAACATTGTTCACCCTAAAAAAAAGCAGTCCTTTCTCCCCGTCGGGAAATTGAACCCCGGTCTCCCGCGTGACAGGTGGGGATACTCACCACTATACTAACAAGGAGCAGGTGTGTTGGACCTTTGAAAAAACGTGGAGCATTGGTACTAACCCTAAGTTTGGAGTGTCGGGCTTAAACCCTTCTAACAAAAATATCTGTAGAGACTGAATGGTTGGAGCTAGGAACTTCTATGACCCCTCTATGGAAAGCTGAGACTCTCACGAACACGTACATGTAGTCGATTCTGCCCTATACTGCTCACAAGCCACACAATACTAGTTAGAAGGTGAGGCGTTTGTGGGAAATCCCAGGACATTGTCACAAATGCCAAACTCAAGACAGTTGTCGCTGACAAGTTGGTTACTCTTTCCCATTTAACAACTAAAGCCTTGCACAAAGTGTCGAAATGACATGTTCAAAACTTCTTGCATTGGCCGGGAATCGAACCCGGGCCTCCCGCGTGGCAGGCGAGAATTCTACCACTGAACAACCAATGCCTTGGAAACCTGAGTTAACCCCAAAGGCTGGCAATCGTATCATAAAGCTTTTTTCCAAAGAATATTTTCCACTTTGTGGGCTCAGCAACATTGTTCACCCTAAAAAAAAGCAGTCCTTTCTCCCCGTCGGGAAATTGAACCCCGGTCTCCCGCGTGACAGGTGGGGATACTCACCACTATACTAACAAGGAGCAGGTGTGTTGGACCTTTGAAAAAACGTGGAGCATTGGTACTAACCCTAAGTTTGGAGTGTCGGGCTTAAACCCTTCTAACAAAAATATCTGTAGAGACTGAATGGTTGGAGCTAGGAACTTCTATGACCCCTCTATGGAAAGCTGAGACTCTCACGAACACGTACATGTAGTCGATTCTGCCCTATACTGCTCACAAGCCACACAATACTAGTTAGAAGGTGAGGCGTTTGTGGGAAATCCCAGGACATTGTCACAAATGCCAAACTCAAGACAGTTGTCGCTGACAAGTTGGTTACTCTTTCCCATTTAACAACTAAAGCCTTGCACAAAGTGTCGAAATGACATGTTCAAAACTTCTTGCATTGGCCGGGAATCGAACCCGGGCCTCCCGCGTGGCAGGCGAGAATTCTACCACTGAACAACCAATGCCTTGGAAACCTGAGTTAACCCCAAAGGCTGGCAATCGTATCATAAAGCTTTTTTCCAAAGAATATTTTCCACTTTGTGGGCTCAGCAACATTGTTCACCCTAAAAAAAAAGCAGTCCTTTCTCCCCGTCGGGAAATTGAACCCCGGTCTCCCGCGTGACAGGTGGGGATACTCACCACTATACTAACAAGGAGCAGGTGTGTTGGACCTTTGAAAAAACGTGGAGCATTGGTACTAACCCTAAGTTTGGAGTGTCGGGCTTAAACCCTTCTAACAAAAATATCTGTAGAGACTGAATGGTTGGAGCTAGGAACTTCTATGACCCCTCTATGGAAAGCTGAGACTCTCACGAACACGTACATGTAGTCGATTCTGCCCTATACTGCTCACAAGCCACACAATACTAGTTAGAAGGTGAGGCGTTTGTGGGAAATCCCAGGACATTGTCACAAATGCCAAACTCAAGACAGTTGTCGCTGACAAGTTGGTTACTCTTTCCCATTTAACAACTAAAGCCTTGCACAAAGTGTCGAAATGACATGTTCAAAACTTCTTGCATTGGCCGGGAATCGAACCCGGGCCTCCCGCGTGGCAGGCGAGAATTCTACCACTGAACAACCAATGCCTTGGAAACCTGAGTTAACCCCAAAGGCTGGCAATCGTATCATAAAGCTTTTTTCCAAAGAATATTTTCCACTTTGTGGGCTCAGCAACATTGTTCACCCTAAAAAAAAAGCAGTCCTTTCTCCCGTCGGGAAATTGAACCCCGGTCTCCCGCGTGACAGGTGGGGATACTCACCACTATACTAACAAGGAGCAGGTGTGTTGGACCTTTGAAAAAACGTGGAGCATTGGTACTAACCCTAAGTTTGGAGTGTCGGGCTTAAACCCTTCTAACAAAAATATCTGTAGAGACTGAATGGTTGGAGCTAGGAACTTCTATGACCCCTCTATGGAAAGCTGAGACTCTCACGAACACGTACATGTAGTCGATTCTGCCCTATACTGCTCACAAGCCACACAATACTAGTTAGAAGGTGAGGCGTTTGTGGGAAATCCCAGGACATTGTCACAAATGCCAAACTCAAGACAGTTGTCGCTGACAAGTTGGTTACTCTTTCCCATTTAACAACTAAAGCCTTGCACAAAGTGTCGAAATGACATGTTCAAAACTTCTTGCATTGGCCGGGAATCGAACCCGGGCCTCCCGCGTGGCAGGCGAGAATTCTACCACTGAACAACCAATGCCTTGGAAACCTGAGTTAACCCCAAAGGCTGGCAATCGTATCATAAAGCTTTTTTCCAAAGAATATTTTCCACTTTGTGGGCTCAGCAACATTGTTCACCCTAAAAAAAAAGCAGTCCTTTCTCCCCGTCGGGAAATTGAACCCCGGTCTCCCGCGTGACAGGTGGGGATACTCACCACTATACTAACAAGGAGCAGGTGTGTTGGACCTTTGAAAAAACGTGGAGCATTGGTACTAACCCTAAGTTTGGAGTGTCGGGCTTAAACCCTTCTAACAAAAATATCTGTAGAGACTGAATGGTTGGAGCTAGGAACTTCTATGACCCCTCTATGGAAAGCTGAGACTCTCACGAACACGTACATGTAGTCGATTCTGCCCTATACTGCTCACAAGCCACACAATACTAGTTAGAAGGTGAGGCGTTTGTGGGAAATCCCAGGACATTGTCACAAATGCCAAACTCAAGACAGTTGTCGCTGACAAGTTGGTTACTCTTTCCCATTTAACAACTAAAGCCTTGCACAAAGTGTCGAAATGACATGTTCAAAACTTCTTGCATTGGCCGGGAATCGAACCCGGGCCTCCCGCGTGGCAGGCGAGAATTCTACCACTGAACAACCAATGCCTTGGAAACCTGAGTTAACCCCAAAGGCTGGCAATCGTATCATAAAGCTTTTTTCCAAAGAATATTTTCCACTTTGTGGGCTCAGCAACATTGTTCACCCTAAAAAAAAAGCAGTCCTTTCTCCCCGTCGGGAAATTGAACCCCGGTCTCCCGCGTGACAGGTGGGGATACTCACCACTATACTAACAAGGAGCAGGTGTGTTGGACCTTTGAAAAAACGTGGAGCATTGGTACTAACCCTAAGTTTGGAGTGTCGGGCTTAAACCCTTCTAACAAAAATATCTGTAGAGACTGAATGGTTGGAGCTAGGAACTTCTATGACCCCTCTATGGAAAGCTGAGACTCTCACGAACACGTACATGTAGTCGATTCTGCCCTATACTGCTCACAAGCCACACAATACTAGTTAGAAGGTGAGGCGTTTGTGGGAAATCCCAGGACATTGTCACAAATGCCAAACTCAAGACAGTTGTCGCTGACAAGTTGGTTACTCTTTCCCATTTAACAACTAAAGCCTTGCACAAAGTGTCGAAATGACATGTTCAAAACTTCTTGCATTGGCCGGGAATCGAACCCGGGCCTCCCGCGTGGCAGGCGAGAATTCTACCACTGAACAACCAATGCCTTGGAAACCTGAGTTAACCCCAAAGGCTGGCAATCGTATCATAAAGCTTTTTTCCAAAGAATATTTTCCACTTTGTGGGCTCAGCAACATTGTTCACCCTAAAAAAAAAGCAGTCCTTTCTCCCCGTCGGGAAATTGAACCCCGGTCTCCCGCGTGACAGGTGGGGATACTCACCACTATACTAACAAGGAGCAGGTGTGTTGGACCTTTGAAAAAACGTGGAGCATTGGTACTAACCCTAAGTTTGGAGTGTCGGGCTTAAACCCTTCTAACAAAATATCTGTAGAGACTGAATGGTTGGAGCTAGGAACTTCTATGACCCCTCTATGGAAAGCTGAGACTCTCACGAACACGTACATGTAGTCGATTCTGCCCTATACTGCTCACAAGCCACACAATACTAGTTAGAAGGTGAGGCGTTTGTGGGAAATCCCAGGACATTGTCACAAATGCCAAACTCAAGACAGTTGTCGCTGACAAGTTGGTTACTCTTTCCCATTTAACAACTAAAGCCTTGCACAAAGTGTCGAAATGACATGTTCAAAACTTCTTGCATTGGCCGGGAATCGAACCCGGGCCTCCCGCGTGGCAGGCGAGAATTCTACCACTGAACAACCAATGCCTTGGAAACCTGAGTTAACCCCAAAGGCTGGCAATCGTATCATAAAGCTTTTTTCCAAAGAATATTTTCCACTTTGTGGGCTCAGCAACATTGTTCACCCTAAAAAAAAAGCAGTCCTTTCTCCCCGTCGGGAAATTGAACCCCGGTCTCCCGCGTGTGACAGGTGGGGATACTCACCACTATACTAACAAGGAGCAGGTGTGTTGGACCTTTGAAAAAACGTGGAGCATTGGTACTAACCCTAAGTTTGGAGTGTCGGGCTTAAACCCTTCTAACAAAAATATCTGTAGAGACTGAATGGTTGGAGCTAGGAACTTCTATGACCCCTCTATGGAAAGCTGAGACTCTCACGAACACGTACATGTAGTCGATTCTGCCCTATACTGCTCACAAGCCACACAATACTAGTTAGAAGGTGAGGCGTTTGTGGGAAATCCCAGGACATTGTCACAAATGCCAAACTCAAGACAGTTGTCGCTGACAAGTTGGTTACTCTTTCCCATTTAACAACTAAAGCCTTGCACAAAGTGTCGAAATGACATGTTCAAAACTTCTTGCATTGGCCGGGAATCGAACCCGGGCCTCCCGCGTGGCAGGCGAGAATTCTACCACTGAACAACCAATGCCTTGGAAACCTGAGTTAACCCCAAAGGCTGGCAATCGTATCATAAAGCTTTTTTCCAAAGAATATTTTCCACTTTGTGGGCTCAGCAACATTGTTCACCCTAAAAAAAAAGCAGTCCTTTCTCCCCGTCGGGAAATTGAACCCCGGTCTCCCGCGTGACAGGTGGGGATACTCACCACTATACTAACAAGGAGCAGGTGTGTTGGACCTTTGAAAAAACGTGGAGCATTGGTACTAACCCTAAGTTTGGAGTGTCGGGCTTAAACCCTTCTAACAAAAATATCTGTAGAGACTGAATGGTTGGAGCTAGGAACTTCTATGACCCCTCTATGGAAAGCTGAGACTCTCACGAACACGTACATGTAGTCGATTCTGCCCTATACTGCTCACAAGCCACACAATACTAGTTAGAAGGTGAGGCGTTTGTGGGAAATCCCAGGACATTGTCACAAATGCCAAACTCAAGACAGTTGTCGCTGACAAGTTGGTTACTCTTTCCCATTTAACAACTAAAGCCTTGCACAAAGTGTCGAAATGACATGTTCAAAACTTCTTGCATTGGCCGGGAATCGAACCCGGGCCTCCCGCGTGGCAGGCGAGAATTCTACCACTGAACAACCAATGCCTTGGAAACCTGAGTTAACCCCAAAGGCTGGCAATCGTATCATAAAGCTTTTTTCCAAAGAATATTTTCCACTTTGTGGGCTCAGCAACATTGTTCACCCTAAAAAAAAGCAGTCCTTTCTCCCCGTCGGGAAATTGAACCCCGGTCTCCCGCGTGACAGGTGGGGATACTCACCACTATACTAACAAGGAGCAGGTGTGTTGGACCTTTGAAAAACGTGGAGCATTGGTACTAACCCTAAGTTTGGAGTGTCGGGCTTAAACCCTTCTAACAAAAATATCTGTAGAGACTGAATGGTTGGAGCTAGGAACTTCTATGACCCCTCTATGGAAAGCTGAGACTCTCACGAACACGTACATGTAGTCGATTCTGCCCTATACTGCTCACAAGCCACACAATACTAGTTAGAAGGTGAGGCGTTTGTGGGAAATCCCAGGACATTGTCACAAATGCCAAACTCAAGACAGTTGTCGCTGACAAGTTGGTTACTCTTTCCCATTTAACAACTAAAGCCTTGCACAAAGTGTCGAAATGACATGTTCAAAACTTCTTGCATTGGCCGGGAATCGAACCCGGGCCTCCCGCGTGGCAGGCGAGAATTCTACCACTGAACAACCAATGCCTTGGAAACCTGAGTTAACCCCAAAGGCTGGCAATCGTATCATAAAGCTTTTTTCCAAAGAATATTTTCCACTTTGTGGGCTCAGCAACATTGTTCACCCTAAAAAAAAAGCAGTCCTTTCTCCCCGTCGGGAAATTGAACCCCGGTCTCCCGCGTGACAGGTGGGGATACTCACCACTATACTAACAAGGAGCAGGTGTGTTGGACCTTTGAAAAAACGTGGAGCATTGGTACTAACCCTAAGTTTGGAGTGTCGGGCTTAAACCCTTCTAACAAAAATATCTGTAGAGACTGAATGGTTGGAGCTAGGAACTTCTATGACCCCTCTATGGAAAGCTGAGACTCTCACGAACACGTACATGTAGTCGATTCTGCCCTATACTGCTCACAAGCCACACAATACTAGTTAGAAGGTGAGGCGTTTGTGGGAAATCCCAGGACATTGTCACAAATGCCAAACTCAAGACAGTTGTCGCTGACAAGTTGGTTACTCTTTCCCATTTAACAACTAAAGCCTTGCACAAAGTGTCGAAATGACATGTTCAAAACTTCTTGCATTGGCCGGGAATCGAACCCGGGCCTCCCGCGTGGCAGGCGAGAATTCTACCACTGAACAACCAATGCCTTGGAAACCTGAGTTAACCCCAAAGGCTGGCAATCGTATCATAAAGCTTTTTTCCAAAGAATATTTTCCACTTTGTGGGCTCAGCAACATTGTTCACCCTAAAAAAAAAGCAGTCCTTTCTCCCCGTCGGGAAATTGAACCCCGGTCTCCCGCGTGACAGGTGGGGATACTCACCACTATACTAACAAGGAGCAGGTGTGTTGGACCTTTGAAAAAACGTGGAGCATTGGTACTAACCCTAAGTTTGGAGTGTCGGGCTTAAACCCTTCTAACAAAAATATCTGTAGAGACTGAATGGTTGGAGCTAGGAACTTCTATGACCCCTCTATGGAAAGCTGAGACTCTCACGAACACGTACATGTAGTCGATTCTGCCCTATACTGCTCACAAGCCACACAATACTAGTTAGAAGGTGAGGCGTTTGTGGGAAATCCCAGGACATTGTCACAAATGCCAAACTCAAGACAGTTGTCGCTGACAAGTTGGTTACTCTTTCCCATTTAACAACTAAAGCCTTGCACAAAGTGTCGAAATGACATGTTCAAAACTTCTTGCATTGGCCGGGAATCGAACCCGGGCCTCCCGCGTGGCAGGCGAGAATTCTACCACTGAACAACCAATGCCTTGGAAACCTGAGTTAACCCCAAAGGCTGGCAATCGTATCATAAAGCTTTTTTCCAAAGAATATTTTCCACTTTGTGGGCTCAGCAACATTGTTCACCCTAAAAAAAAGCAGTCCTTTCTCCCCGTCGGGAAATTGAACCCCGGTCTCCCGCGTGACAGGTGGGGATACTCACCACTATACTAACAAGGAGCAGGTGTGTTGGACCTTTGAAAAAACGTGGAGCATTGGTACTAACCCTAAGTTTGGAGTGTCGGGCTTAAACCCTTCTAACAAAAATATCTGTAGAGACTGAATGGTTGGAGCTAGGAACTTCTATGACCCCTCTATGGAAAGCTGAGACTCTCACGAACACGTACATGTAGTCGATTCTGCCCTATACTGCTCACAAGCCACACAATACTAGTTAGAAGGTGAGGCGTTTGTGGGAAATCCCAGGACATTGTCACAAATGCCAAACTCAAGACAGTTGTCGCTGACAAGTTGGTTACTCTTTCCCATTTAACAACTAAAGCCTTGCACAAAGTGTCGAAATGACATGTTCAAAACTTCTTGCATTGGCCGGGAATCGAACCCGGGCCTCCCGCGTGGCAGGCGAGAATTCTACCACTGAACAACCAATGCCTTGGAAACCTGAGTTAACCCCAAAGGCTGGCAATCGTATCATAAAGCTTTTTTCCAAAGAATATTTTCCACTTTGTGGGCTCAGCAACATTGTTCACCCTAAAAAAAAAAAGCAGTCCTTTCTCCCCGTCGGGAAATTGAACCCCGGTCTCCCGCGTGACAGGTGGGGATACTCACCACTATACTAACAAGGAGCAGGTGTGTTGGACCTTTGAAAAAACGTGGAGCATTGGTACTAACCCTAAGTTTGGAGTGTCGGGCTTAAACCCTTCTAACAAAAATATCTGTAGAGACTGAATGGTTGGAGCTAGGAACTTCTATGACCCCTCTATGGAAAGCTGAGACTCTCACGAACACGTACATGTAGTCGATTCTGCCCTATACTGCTCACAAGCCACACAATACTAGTTAGAAGGTGAGGCGTTTGTGGGAAATCCCAGGACATTGTCACAAATGCCAAACTCAAGACAGTTGTCGCTGACAAGTTGGTTACTCTTTCCCATTTAACAACTAAAGCCTTGCACAAAGTGTCGAAATGACATGTTCAAAACTTCTTGCATTGGCCGGGAATCGAACCCGGGCCTCCCGCGTGGCAGGCGAGAATTCTACCACTGAACAACCAATGCCTTGGAAACCTGAGTTAACCCCAAAGGCTGGCAATCGTATCATAAAGCTTTTTTCCAAAGAATATTTTCCACTTTGTGGGCTCAGCAACATTGTTCACCCTAAAAAAAAAGCAGTCCTTTCTCCCCGTCGGGAAATTGAACCCCGGTCTCCCGCGTGACAGGTGGGGATACTCACCACTATACTAACAAGGAGCAGGTGTGTTGGACCTTTGAAAAAACGTGGAGCATTGGTACTAACCCTAAGTTTGGAGTGTCGGGCTTAAACCCTTCTAACAAAAATATCTGTAGAGACTGAATGGTTGGAGCTAGGAACTTCTATGACCCCTCTATGGAAAGCTGAGACTCTCACGAACACGTACATGTAGTCGATTCTGCCCTATACTGCTCACAAGCCACACAATACTAGTTAGAAGGTGAGGCGTTTGTGGGAAATCCCAGGACATTGTCACAAATGCCAAACTCAAGACAGTTGTCGCTGACAAGTTGGTTACTCTTTCCCATTTAACAACTAAAGCCTTGCACAAAGTGTCGAAATGACATGTTCAAAACTTCTTGCATTGGCCGGGAATCGAACCCGGGCCTCCCGCGTGGCAGGCGAGAATTCTACCACTGAACAACCAATGCCTTGGAAACCTGAGTTAACCCCAAAGGCTGGCAATCGTATCATAAAGCTTTTTTCCAAAGAATATTTTCCACTTTGTGGGCTCAGCAACATTGTTCACCCTAAAAAAAAAGCAGTCCTTTCTCCCCGTCGGGAAATTGAACCCCGGTCTCCCGCGTGACAGGTGGGGATACTCACCACTATACTAACAAGGAGCAGGTGTTGGACCTTTGAAAAAACGTGGAGCATTGGTACTAACCCTAAGTTTGGAGTGTCGGGCTTAAACCCTTCTAACAAAAATATCTGTAGAGACTGAATGGTTGGAGCTAGGAACTTCTATGACCCCTCTATGGAAAGCTGAGACTCTCACGAACACGTACATGTAGTCGATTCTGCCCTATACTGCTCACAAGCCACACAATACTAGTTAGAAGGTGAGGCGTTTGTGGGAAATCCCAGGACATTGTCACAAATGCCAAACTCAAGACAGTTGTCGCTGACAAGTTGGTTACTCTTTCCCATTTAACAACTAAAGCCTTGCACAAAGTGTCGAAATGACATGTTCAAAACTTCTTGCATTGGCCGGGAATCGAACCCGGGCCTCCCGCGTGGCAGGCGAGAATTCTACCACTGAACAACCAATGCCTTGGAAACCTGAGTTAACCCCAAAGGCTGGCAATCGTATCATAAAGCTTTTTTCCAAAGAATATTTTCCACTTTGTGGGCTCAGCAACATTGTTCACCCTAAAAAAAAAAGCAGTCCTTTCTCCCCGTCGGGAAATTGAACCCCGGTCTCCCGCGTGACAGGTGGGGATACTCACCACTATACTAACAAGGAGCAGGTGTGTTGGACCTTTGAAAAAACGTGGAGCATTGGTACTAACCCTAAGTTTGGAGTGTCGGGCTTAAACCCTTCTAACAAAAATATCTGTAGAGACTGAATGGTTGGAGCTAGGAACTTCTATGACCCCTCTATGGAAAGCTGAGACTCTCACGAACACGTACATGTAGTCGATTCTGCCCTATACTGCTCACAAGCCACACAATACTAGTTAGAAGGTGAGGCGTTTGTGGGAAATCCCAGGACATTGTCACAAATGCCAAACTCAAGACAGTTGTCGCTGACAAGTTGGTTACTCTTTCCCATTTAACAACTAAAGCCTTGCACAAAGTGTCGAAATGACATGTTCAAAACTTCTTGCATTGGCCGGGAATCGAACCCGGGCCTCCCGCGTGGCAGGCGAGAATTCTACCACTGAACAACCAATGCCTTGGAAACCTGAGTTAACCCCAAAGGCTGGCAATCGTATCATAAAGCTTTTTTCCAAAGAATATTTTCCACTTTGTGGGCTCAGCAACATTGTTCACCCTAAAAAAAAGCAGTCCTTTCTCCCCGTCGGGAAATTGAACCCCGGTCTCCCGCGTGACAGGTGGGGATACTCACCACTATACTAACAAGGAGCAGGTGTGTTGGACCTTTGAAAAAACGTGGAGCATTGGTACTAACCCTAAGTTTGGAGTGTCGGGCTTAAACCCTTCTAACAAAAATATCTGTAGAGACTGAATGGTTGGAGCTAGGAACTTCTATGACCCCTCTATGGAAAGCTGAGACTCTCACGAACACGTACATGTAGTCGATTCTGCCCTATACTGCTCACAAGCCACACAATACTAGTTAGAAGGTGAGGCGTTTGTGGGAAATCCCAGGACATTGTCACAAATGCCAAACTCAAGACAGTTGTCGCTGACAAGTTGGTTACTCTTTCCCATTTAACAACTAAAGCCTTGCACAAAGTGTCGAAATGACATGTTCAAAACTTCTTGCATTGGCCGGGAATCGAACCCGGGCCTCCCGCGTGGCAGGCGAGAATTCTACCACTGAACAACCAATGCCTTGGAAACCTGAGTTAACCCCAAAGGCTGGCAATCGTATCATAAAGCTTTTTTCCAAAGAATATTTTCCACTTTGTGGGCTCAGCAACATTGTTCACCCTAAAAAAAAGCAGTCCTTTCTCCCCGTCGGGAAATTGAACCCCGGTCTCCCGCGTGACAGGTGGGGATACTCACCACTATACTAACAAGGAGCAGGTGTGTTGGACCTTTGAAAAAACGTGGAGCATTGGTACTAACCCTAAGTTTGGAGTGTCGGGCTTAAACCCTTCTAACAAAAATATCTGTAGAGACTGAATGGTTGGAGCTAGGAACTTCTATGACCCCTCTATGGAAAGCTGAGACTCTCACGAACACGTACATGTAGTCGATTCTGCCCTATACTGCTCACAAGCCACACAATACTAGTTAGAAGGTGAGGCGTTTGTGGGAAATCCCAGGACATTGTCACAAATGCCAAACTCAAGACAGTTGTCGCTGACAAGTTGGTTACTCTTTCCCATTTAACAACTAAAGCCTTGCACAAAGTGTCGAAATGACATGTTCAAAACTTCTTGCATTGGCCGGGAATCGAACCCGGGCCTCCCGCGTGGCAGGCGAGAATTCTACCACTGAACAACCAATGCCTTGGAAACCTGAGTTAACCCCAAAGGCTGGCAATCGTATCATAAAGCTTTTTTCCAAAGAATATTTTCCACTTTGTGGGCTCAGCAACATTGTTCACCCTAAAAAAAAAGCAGTCCTTTCTCCCCGTCGGGAAATTGAACCCCGGTCTCCCGCGTGACAGGTGGGGATACTCACCACTATACTAACAAGGAGCAGGTGTGTTGGACCTTTGAAAAAACGTGGAGCATTGTACTAACCCTAAGTTTGGAGTGTCGGGCTTAAACCCTTCTAACAAAAATATCTGTAGAGACTGAATGGTTGGAGCTAGGAACTTCTATGACCCCTCTATGGAAAGCTGAGACTCTCACGAACACGTACATGTAGTCGATTCTGCCCTATACTGCTCACAAGCCACACAATACTAGTTAGAAGGTGAGGCGTTTGTGGGAAATCCCAGGACATTGTCACAAATGCCAAACTCAAGACAGTTGTCGCTGACAAGTTGGTTACTCTTTCCCATTTAACAACTAAAGCCTTGCACAAAGTGTCGAAATGACATGTTCAAAACTTCTTGCATTGGCCGGGAATCGAACCCGGGCCTCCCGCGTGGCAGGCGAGAATTCTACCACTGAACAACCAATGCCTTGGAAACCTGAGTTAACCCCAAAGGCTGGCAATCGTATCATAAAGCTTTTTTCCAAAGAATATTTTCCACTTTGTGGGCTCAGCAACATTGTTCACCCTAAAAAAAAGCAGTCCTTTCTCCCCGTCGGGAAATTGAACCCCGGTCTCCCGCGTGACAGGTGGGGATACTCACCACTATACTAACAAGGAGCAGGTGTGTTGGACCTTTGAAAAAACGTGGAGCATTGGTACTAACCCTAAGTTTGGAGTGTCGGGCTTAAACCCTTCTAACAAAAATATCTGTAGAGACTGAATGGTTGGAGCTAGGAACTTCTATGACCCCTCTATGGAAAGCTGAGACTCTCACGAACACGTACATGTAGTCGATTCTGCCCTATACTGCTCACAAGCCACACAATACTAGTTAGAAGGTGAGGCGTTTGTGGGAAATCCCAGGACATTGTCACAAATGCCAAACTCAAGACAGTTGTCGCTGACAAGTTGGTTACTCTTTCCCATTTAACAACTAAAGCCTTGCACAAAGTGTCGAAATGACATGTTCAAAACTTCTTGCATTGGCCGGGAATCGAACCCGGGCCTCCCGCGTGGCAGGCGAGAATTCTACCACTGAACAACCAATGCCTTGGAAACCTGAGTTAACCCCAAAGGCTGGCAATCGTATCATAAAGCTTTTTTCCAAAGAATATTTTCCACTTTGTGGGCTCAGCAACATTGTTCACCCTAAAAAAAAAAAAAGCAGTCCTTTCTCCCCGTCGGGAAATTGAACCCCGGTCTCCCGCGTGACAGGTGGGGATACTCACCACTATACTAACAAGGAGCAGGTGTGTTGGACCTTTGAAAAAACGTGGAGCATTGGTACTAACCCTAAGTTTGGAGTGTCGGGCTTAAACCCTTCTAACAAAAATATCTGTAGAGACTGAATGGTTGGAGCTAGGAACTTCTATGACCCCTCTATGGAAAGCTGAGACTCTCACGAACACGTACATGTAGTCGATTCTGCCCTATACTGCTCACAAGCCACACAATACTAGTTAGAAGGTGAGGCGTTTGTGGGAAATCCCAGGACATTGTCACAAATGCCAAACTCAAGACAGTTGTCGCTGACAAGTTGGTTACTCTTTCCCATTTAACAACTAAAGCCTTGCACAAAGTGTCGAAATGACATGTTCAAAACTTCTTGCATTGGCCGGGAATCGAACCCGGGCCTCCCGCGTGGCAGGCGAGAATTCTACCACTGAACAACCAATGCCTTGGAAACCTGAGTTAACCCCAAAGGCTGGCAATCGTATCATAAAGCTTTTTTCCAAAGAATATTTTCCACTTTGTGGGCTCAGCAACATTGTTCACCCTAAAAAAAAAGCAGTCCTTTCTCCCCGTCGGGAAATTGAACCCCGGTCTCCCGCGTGACAGGTGGGGATACTCACCACTATACTAACAAGGAGCAGGTGTGTTGGACCTTTGAAAAAACGTGGAGCATTGGTACTAACCCTAAGTTTGGAGTGTCGGGCTTAAACCCTTCTAACAAAAATATCTGTAGAGACTGAATGGTTGGAGCTAGGAACTTCTATGACCCCTCTATGGAAAGCTGAGACTCTCACGAACACGTACATGTAGTCGATTCTGCCCTATACTGCTCACAAGCCACACAATACTAGTTAGAAGGTGAGGCGTTTGTGGGAAATCCCAGGACATTGTCACAAATGCCAAACTCAAGACAGTTGTCGCTGACAAGTTGGTTACTCTTTCCCATTTAACAACTAAAGCCTTGCACAAAGTGTCGAAATGACATGTTCAAAACTTCTTGCATTGGCCGGGAATCGAACCCGGGCCTCCCGCGTGGCAGGCGAGAATTCTACCACTGAACAACCAATGCCTTGGAAACCTGAGTTAACCCCAAAGGCTGGCAATCGTATCATAAAGCTTTTTTCCAAAGAATATTTTCCACTTTGTGGGCTCAGCAACATTGTTCACCCTAAAAAAAAAGCAGTCCTTTCTCCCCGTCGGGAAATTGAACCCCGGTCTCCCGCGTGACAGGTGGGGATACTCACCACTATACTAACAAGGAGCAGGTGTGTTGGACCTTTGAAAAACGTGGAGCATTGGTACTAACCCTAAGTTTGGAGTGTCGGGCTTAAACCCTTCTAACAAAAATATCTGTAGAGACTGAATGGTTGGAGCTAGGAACTTCTATGACCCCTCTATGGAAAGCTGAGACTCTCACGAACACGTACATGTAGTCGATTCTGCCCTATACTGCTCACAAGCCACACAATACTAGTTAGAAGGTGAGGCGTTTGTGGGAAAATCCCAGGACATTGTCACAAATGCCAAACTCAAGACAGTTGTCGCTGACAAGTTGGTTACTCTTTCCCATTTAACAACTAAAGCCTTGCACAAAGTGTCGAAATGACATGTTCAAAACTTCTTGCATTGGCCGGGAATCGAACCCGGGCCTCCCGCGTGGCAGGCGAGAATTCTACCACTGAACAACCAATGCCTTGGAAACCTGAGTTAACCCCAAAGGCTGGCAATCGTATCATAAAGCTTTTTTCCAAAGAATATTTTCCACTTTGTGGGCTCAGCAACATTGTTCACCCTAAAAAAAAGCAGTCCTTTCTCCCCGTCGGGAAATTGAACCCCGGTCTCCCGCGTGACAGGTGGGGATACTCACCACTATACTAACAAGGAGCAGGTGTGTTGGACCTTTGAAAAAACGTGGAGCATTGGTACTAACCCTAAGTTTGGAGTGTCGGGCTTAAACCCTTCTAACAAAAATATCTGTAGAGACTGAATGGTTGGAGCTAGGAACTTCTATGACCCCTCTATGGAAAGCTGAGACTCTCACGAACACGTACATGTAGTCGATTCTGCCCTATACTGCTCACAAGCCACACAATACTAGTTAGAAGGTGAGGCGTTTGTGGGAAATCCCAGGACATTGTCACAAATGCCAAACTCAAGACAGTTGTCGCTGACAAGTTGGTTACTCTTTCCCATTTAACAACTAAAGCCTTGCACAAAGTGTCGAAATGACATGTTCAAAACTTCTTGCATTGGCCGGGAATCGAACCCGGGCCTCCCGCGTGGCAGGCGAGAATTCTACCACTGAACAACCAATGCCTTGGGAAACCTGAGTTAACCCCAAAGGCTGGCAATCGTATCATAAAGCTTTTTTCCAAAGAATATTTTCCACTTTGTGGGCTCAGCAACATTGTTCACCCTAAAAAAAAGCAGTCCTTTCTCCCCGTCGGGAAATTGAACCCCGGTCTCCCGCGTGACAGGTGGGGATACTCACCACTATACTAACAAGGAGCAGGTGTGTTGGACCTTTGAAAAAACGTGGAGCATTGGTACTAACCCTAAGTTTGGAGTGTCGGGCTTAAACCCTTCTAACAAAAATATCTGTAGAGACTGAATGGTTGGAGCTAGGAACTTCTATGACCCCTCTATGGAAAGCTGAGACTCTCACGAACACGTACATGTAGTCGATTCTGCCCTATACTGCTCACAAGCCACACAATACTAGTTAGAAGGTGAGGCGTTTGTGGGAAATCCCAGGACATTGTCACAAATGCCAAACTCAAGACAGTTGTCGCTGACAAGTTGGTTACTCTTTCCCATTTAACAACTAAAGCCTTGCACAAAGTGTCGAAATGACATGTTCAAAACTTCTTGCATTGGCCGGGAATCGAACCCGGGCCTCCCGCGTGGCAGGCGAGAATTCTACCACTGAACAACCAATGCCTTGGAAACCTGAGTTAACCCCAAAGGCTGGCAATCGTATCATAAAGCTTTTTTCCAAAGAATATTTTCCACTTTGTGGGCTCAGCAACATTGTTCACCCTAAAAAAAAGCAGTCCTTTCTCCCCGTCGGGAAATTGAACCCCGGTCTCCCGCGTGACAGGTGGGGATACTCACCACTATACTAACAAGGAGCAGGTGTGTTGGACCTTTGAAAAAACGTGGAGCATTGGTACTAACCCTAAGTTTGGAGTGTCGGGCTTAAACCCTTCTAACAAAAATATCTGTAGAGACTGAATGGTTGGAGCTAGGAACTTCTATGACCCCTCTATGGAAAGCTGAGACTCTCACGAACACGTACATGTAGTCGATTCTGCCCTATACTGCTCACAAGCCACACAATACTAGTTAGAAGGTGAGGCGTTTGTGGGAAATCCCAGGACATTGTCACAAATGCCAAACTCAAGACAGTTGTCGCTGACAAGTTGGTTACTCTTTCCCATTTAACAACTAAAGCCTTGCACAAAGTGTCGAAATGACATGTTCAAAACTTCTTGCATTGGCCGGGAATCGAACCCGGGCCTCCCGCGTGGCAGGCGAGAATTCTACCACTGAACAACCAATGCCTTGGAAACCTGAGTTAACCCCAAAGGCTGGCAATCGTATCATAAAGCTTTTTTCCAAAGAATATTTTCCACTTTGTGGGCTCAGCAACATTGTTCACCCTAAAAAAAAAAGCAGTCCTTTCTCCCCGTCGGGAAATTGAACCCCGGTCTCCCGCGTGACAGGTGGGGATACTCACCACTATACTAACAAGGAGCAGGTGTGTTGGACCTTTGAAAAACGTGGAGCATTGGTACTAACCCTAAGTTTGGAGTGTCGGGCTTAAACCCTTCTAACAAAAATATCTGTAGAGACTGAATGGTTGGAGCTAGGAACTTCTATGACCCCTCTATGGAAAGCTGAGACTCTCACGAACACGTACATGTAGTCGATTCTGCCCTATACTGCTCACAAGCCACACAATACTAGTTAGAAGGTGAGGCGTTTGTGGGAAATCCCAGGACATTGTCACAAATGCCAAACTCAAGACAGTTGTCGCTGACAAGTTGGTTACTCTTTCCCATTTAACAACTAAAGCCTTGCACAAAGTGTCGAAATGACATGTTCAAAACTTCTTGCATTGGCCGGGAATCGAACCCGGGCCTCCCGCGTGGCAGGCGAGAATTCTACCACTGAACAACCAATGCCTTGGAAACCTGAGTTAACCCCAAAGGCTGGCAATCGTATCATAAAGCTTTTTTCCAAAGAATATTTTCCACTTTGTGGGCTCAGCAACATTGTTCACCCTAAAAAAAAGCAGTCCTTTCTCCCCGTCGGGAAATTGAACCCCGGTCTCCCGCGTGACAGGTGGGGATACTCACCACTATACTAACAAGGAGCAGGTGTGTTGGACCTTTGAAAAAACGTGGAGCATTGGTACTAACCCTAAGTTTGGAGTGTCGGGCTTAAACCCTTCTAACAAAAATATCTGTAGAGACTGAATGGTTGGAGCTAGGAACTTCTATGACCCCTCTATGGAAAGCTGAGACTCTCACGAACACGTACATGTAGTCGATTCTGCCCTATACTGCTCACAAGCCACACAATACTAGTTAGAAGGTGAGGCGTTTGTGGGAAATCCCAGGACATTGTCACAAATGCCAAACTCAAGACAGTTGTCGCTGACAAGTTGGTTACTCTTTCCCATTTAACAACTAAAGCCTTGCACAAAGTGTCGAAATGACATGTTCAAAACTTCTTGCATTGGCCGGGAATCGAACCCGGGCCTCCCGCGTGGCAGGCGAGAATTCTACCACTGAACAACCAATGCCTTGGAAACCTGAGTTAACCCCAAAGGCTGGCAATCGTATCATAAAGCTTTTTTCCAAAGAATATTTTCCACTTTGTGGGCTCAGCAACATTGTTCACCCTAAAAAAAAAAAAAGCAGTCCTTTCTCCCCGTCGGGAAATTGAACCCCGGTCTCCCGCGTGACAGGTGGGGATACTCACCACTATACTAACAAGGAGCAGGTGTGTTGGACCTTTGAAAAAACGTGGAGCATTGGTACTAACCCTAAGTTTGGAGTGTCGGGCTTAAACCCTTCTAACAAAAATATCTGTAGAGACTGAATGGTTGGAGCTAGGAACTTCTATGACCCCTCTATGGAAAGCTGAGACTCTCACGAACACGTACATGTAGTCGATTCTGCCCTATACTGCTCACAAGCCACACAATACTAGTTAGAAGGTGAGGCGTTTGTGGGAAATCCCAGGACATTGTCACAAATGCCAAACTCAAGACAGTTGTCGCTGACAAGTTGGTTACTCTTTCCCATTTAACAACTAAAGCCTTGCACAAAGTGTCGAAATGACATGTTCAAAACTTCTTGCATTGGCCGGGAATCGAACCCGGGCCTCCCGCGTGGCAGGCGAGAATTCTACCACTGAACAACCAATGCCTTGGAAACCTGAGTTAACCCCAAAGGCTGGCAATCGTATCATAAAGCTTTTTTCCAAAGAATATTTTCCACTTTGTGGGCTCAGCAACATTGTTCACCCTAAAAAAAAGCAGTCCTTTCTCCCCGTCGGGAAATTGAACCCCGGTCTCCCGCGTGACAGGTGGGGATACTCACCACTATACTAACAAGGAGCAGGTGTGTTGGACCTTTGAAAAAACGTGGAGCATTGGTACTAACCCTAAGTTTGGAGTGTCGGGCTTAAACCCTTCTAACAAAAATATCTGTAGAGACTGAATGGTTGGAGCTAGGAACTTCTATGACCCCTCTATGGAAAGCTGAGACTCTCACGAACACGTACATGTAGTCGATTCTGCCCTATACTGCTCACAAGCCACACAATACTAGTTAGAAGGTGAGGCGTTTGTGGGAAATCCCAGGACATTGTCACAAATGCCAAACTCAAGACAGTTGTCGCTGACAAGTTGGTTACTCTTTCCCATTTAACAACTAAAGCCTTGCACAAAGTGTCGAAATGACATGTTCAAAACTTCTTGCATTGGCCGGGAATCGAACCCGGGCCTCCCGCGTGGCAGGCGAGAATTCTACCACTGAACAACCAATGCCTTGGAAACCTGAGTTAACCCCAAAGGCTGGCAATCGTATCATAAAGCTTTTTTCCAAAGAATATTTTCCACTTTGTGGGCTCAGCAACATTGTTCACCCTAAAAAAAAAAGCAGTCCTTTCTCCCCGTCGGGAAATTGAACCCCGGTCTCCCGCGTGACAGGTGGGGATACTCACCACTATACTAACAAGGAGCAGGTGTGTTGGACCTTTGAAAAAACGTGGAGCATTGGTACTAACCCTAAGTTTGGAGTGTCGGGCTTAAACCCTTCTAACAAAAATATCTGTAGAGACTGAATGGTTGGAGCTAGGAACTTCTATGACCCCTCTATGGAAAGCTGAGACTCTCACGAACACGTACATGTAGTCGATTCTGCCCTATACTGCTCACAAGCCACACAATACTAGTTAGAAGGTGAGGCGTTTGTGGGAAATCCCAGGACATTGTCACAAATGCCAAACTCAAGACAGTTGTCGCTGACAAGTTGGTTACTCTTTCCCATTTAACAACTAAAGCCTTGCACAAAGTGTCGAAATGACATGTTCAAAACTTCTTGCATTGGCCGGGAATCGAACCCGGGCCTCCCGCGTGGCAGGCGAGAATTCTACCACTGAACAACCAATGCCTTGGAAACCTGAGTTAACCCCAAAGGCTGGCAATCGTATCATAAAGCTTTTTTCCAAAGAATATTTTCCACTTTGTGGGCTCAGCAACATTGTTCACCCTAAAAAAAAAGCAGTCCTTTCTCCCCGTCGGGAAATTGAACCCCGGTCTCCCGCGTGACAGGTGGGGATACTCACCACTATACTAACAAGGAGCAGGTGTGTTGGACCTTTGAAAAAACGTGGAGCATTGGTACTAACCCTAAGTTTGGAGTGTCGGGCTTAAACCCTTCTAACAAAAATATCTGTAGAGACTGAATGGTTGGAGCTAGGAACTTCTATGACCCCTCTATGGAAAGCTGAGACTCTCACGAACACGTACATGTAGTCGATTCTGCCCTATACTGCTCACAAGCCACACAATACTAGTTAGAAGGTGAGGCGTTTGTGGGAAATCCCAGGACATTGTCACAAATGCCAAACTCAAGACAGTTGTCGCTGACAAGTTGGTTACTCTTTCCCATTTAACAACTAAAGCCTTGCACAAAGTGTCGAAATGACATGTTCAAAACTTCTTGCATTGGCCGGGAATCGAACCCGGGCCTCCCGCGTGGCAGGCGAGAATTCTACCACTGAACAACCAATGCCTTGGAAACCTGAGTTAACCCCAAAGGCTGGCAATCGTATCATAAAGCTTTTTTCCAAAGAATATTTTCCACTTTGTGGGCTCAGCAACATTGTTCACCCTAAAAAAAAGCAGTCCTTTCTCCCCGTCGGGGAAATTGAACCCCGGTCTCCCGCGTGACAGGTGGGGATACTCACCACTATACTAACAAGGAGCAGGTGTGTTGGACCTTTGAAAAAACGTGGAGCATTGGTACTAACCCTAAGTTTGGAGTGTCGGGCTTAAACCCTTCTAACAAAAATATCTGTAGAGACTGAATGGTTGGAGCTAGGAACTTCTATGACCCCTCTATGGAAAGCTGAGACTCTCACGAACACGTACATGTAGTCGATTCTGCCCTATACTGCTCACAAGCCACACAATACTAGTTAGAAGGTGAGGCGTTTGTGGGAAATCCCAGGACATTGTCACAAATGCCAAACTCAAGACAGTTGTCGCTGACAAGTTGGTTACTCTTTCCCATTTAACAACTAAAGCCTTGCACAAAGTGTCGAAATGACATGTTCAAAACTTCTTGCATTGGCCGGGAATCGAACCCGGGCCTCCCGCGTGGCAGGCGAGAATTCTACCACTGAACAACCAATGCCTTGGAAACCTGAGTTAACCCCAAAGGCTGGCAATCGTATCATAAAGCTTTTTTCCAAAGAATATTTTCCACTTTGTGGGCTCAGCAACATTGTTCACCCTAAAAAAAAGCAGTCCTTTCTCCCCGTCGGGAAATTGAACCCCGGTCTCCCGCGTGACAGGTGGGGATACTCACCACTATACTAACAAGGAGCAGGTGTGTTGGACCTTTGAAAAACGTGGAGCATTGGTACTAACCCTAAGTTTGGAGTGTCGGGCTTAAACCCTTCTAACAAAAATATCTGTAGAGACTGAATGGTTGGAGCTAGGAACTTCTATGACCCCTCTATGGAAAGCTGAGACTCTCACGAACACGTACATGTAGTCGATTCTGCCCTATACTGCTCACAAGCCACACAATACTAGTTAGAAGGTGAGGCGTTTGTGGGAAATCCCAGGACATTGTCACAAATGCCAAACTCAAGACAGTTGTCGCTGACAAGTTGGTTACTCTTTCCCATTTAACAACTAAAGCCTTGCACAAAGTGTCGAAATGACATGTTCAAAACTTCTTGCATTGGCCGGGAATCGAACCCGGGCCTCCCGCGTGGCAGGCGAGAATTCTACCACTGAACAACCAATGCCTTGGAAACCTGAGTTAACCCCAAAGGCTGGCAATCGTATCATAAAGCTTTTTTCCAAAGAATATTTTCCACTTTGTGGGCTCAGCAACATTGTTCACCCTAAAAAAAAAGCAGTCCTTTCTCCCCGTCGGGAAATTGAACCCCGGTCTCCCGCGTGACAGGTGGGGATACTCACCACTATACTAACAAGGAGCAGGTGTGTTGGACCTTTGAAAAACGTGGAGCATTGGTACTAACCCTAAGTTTGGAGTGTCGGGCTTAAACCCTTCTAACAAAAATATCTGTAGAGACTGAATGGTTGGAGCTAGGAACTTCTATGACCCCTCTATGGAAAGCTGAGACTCTCACGAACACGTACATGTAGTCGATTCTGCCCTATACTGCTCACAAGCCACACAATACTAGTTAGAAGGTGAGGCGTTTGTGGGAAATCCCAGGACATTGTCACAAATGCCAAACTCAAGACAGTTGTCGCTGACAAGTTGGTTACTCTTTCCCATTTAACAACTAAAGCCTTGCACAAAGTGTCGAAATGACATGTTCAAAACTTCTTGCATTGGCCGGGAATCGAACCCGGGCCTCCCGCGTGGCAGGCGAGAATTCTACCACTGAACAACCAATGCCTTGGAAACCTGAGTTAACCCCAAAGGCTGGCAATCGTATCATAAGCTTTTTTCCAAAGAATATTTTCCACTTTGTGGGCTCAGCAACATTGTTCACCCTAAAAAAAAAAGCAGTCCTTTCTCCCCGTCGGGAAATTGAACCCCGGTCTCCCGCGTGACAGGTGGGGATACTCACCACTATACTAACAAGGAGCAGGTGTGTTGGACCTTTGAAAAAACGTGGAGCATTGGTACTAACCCTAAGTTTGGAGTGTCGGGCTTAAACCCTTCTAACAAAAATATCTGTAGAGACTGAATGGTTGGAGCTAGGAACTTCTATGACCCCTCTATGGAAAGCTGAGACTCTCACGAACACGTACATGTAGTCGATTCTGCCCTATACTGCTCACAAGCCACACAATACTAGTTAGAAGGTGAGGCGTTTGTGGAAATCCCAGGACATTGTCACAAATGCCAAACTCAAGACAGTTGTCGCTGACAAGTTGGTTACTCTTTCCCATTTAACAACTAAAGCCTTGCACAAAGTGTCGAAATGACATGTTCAAAACTTCTTGCATTGGCCGGGAATCGAACCCGGGCCTCCCGCGTGGCAGGCGAGAATTCTACCACTGAACAACCAATGCCTTGGAAACCTGAGTTAACCCCAAAGGCTGGCAATCGTATCATAAAGCTTTTTTCCAAAGAATATTTTCCACTTTGTGGGCTCAGCAACATTGTTCACCCTAAAAAAAAAGCAGTCCTTTCTCCCCGTCGGGAAATTGAACCCCGGTCTCCCGCGTGACAGGTGGGGATACTCACCACTATACTAACAAGGAGCAGGTGTGTTGGACCTTTGAAAAACGTGGAGCATTGGTACTAACCCTAAGTTTGGAGTGTCGGGCTTAAACCCTTCTAACAAAAATATCTGTAGAGACTGAATGGTTGGAGCTAGGAACTTCTATGACCCCTCTATGGAAAGCTGAGACTCTCACGAACACGTACATGTAGTCGATTCTGCCCTATACTGCTCACAAGCCACACAATACTAGTTAGAAGGTGAGGCGTTTGTGGGAAATCCCAGGACATTGTCACAAATGCCAAACTCAAGACAGTTGTCGCTGACAAGTTGGTTACTCTTTCCCATTTAACAACTAAAGCCTTGCACAAAGTGTCGAAATGACATGTTCAAAACTTCTTGCATTGGCCGGGAATCGAACCCGGGCCTCCCGCGTGGCAGGCGAGAATTCTACCACTGAACAACCAATGCCTTGGAAACCTGAGTTAACCCCAAAGGCTGGCAATCGTATCATAAAGCTTTTTTCCAAAGAATATTTTCCACTTTGTGGGCTCAGCAACATTGTTCACCCTAAAAAAAAAGCAGTCCTTTCTCCCCGTCGGGAAATTGAACCCCGGTCTCCCGCGTGACAGGTGGGGATACTCACCACTATACTAACAAGGAGCAGGTGTGTTGGACCTTTGAAAAAACGTGGAGCATTGGTACTAACCCTAAGTTTGGAGTGTCGGGCTTAAACCCTTCTAACAAAAATATCTGTAGAGACTGAATGGTTGGAGCTAGGAACTTCTATGACCCCTCTATGGAAAGCTGAGACTCTCACGAACACGTACATGTAGTCGATTCTGCCCTATACTGCTCACAAGCCACACAATACTAGTTAGAAGGTGAGGCGTTTGTGGGAAATCCCAGGACATTGTCACAAATGCCAAACTCAAGACAGTTGTCGCTGACAAGTTGGTTACTCTTTCCCATTTAACAACTAAAGCCTTGCACAAAGTGTCGAAATGACATGTTCAAAACTTCTTGCATTGGCCGGGAATCGAACCCGGGCCTCCCGCGTGGCAGGCGAGAATTCTACCACTGAACAACCAATGCCTTGGAAACCTGAGTTAACCCCAAAGGCTGGCAATCGTATCATAAAGCTTTTTTCCAAAGAATATTTTCCACTTTGTGGGCTCAGCAACATTGTTCACCCTAAAAAAAAGCAGTCCTTTCTCCCCGTCGGGAAATTGAACCCCGGTCTCCCGCGTGACAGGTGGGGATACTCACCACTATACTAACAAGGAGCAGGTGTGTTGGACCTTTGAAAAAACGTGGAGCATTGGTACTAACCCTAAGTTTGGAGTGTCGGGCTTAAACCCTTCTAACAAAAATATCTGTAGAGACTGAATGGTTGGAGCTAGGAACTTCTATGACCCCTCTATGGAAAGCTGAGACTCTCACGAACACGTACATGTAGTCGATTCTGCCCTATACTGCTCACAAGCCACACAATACTAGTTAGAAGGTGAGGCGTTTGTGGGAAATCCCAGGACATTGTCACAAATGCCAAACTCAAGACAGTTGTCGCTGACAAGTTGGTTACTCTTTCCCATTTAACAACTAAAGCCTTGCACAAAGTGTCGAAATGACATGTTCAAAACTTCTTGCATTGGCCGGGAATCGAACCCGGGCCTCCCGCGTGGCAGGCGAGAATTCTACCACTGAACAACCAATGCCTTGGAAACCTGAGTTAACCCCAAAGGCTGGCAATCGTATCATAAAGCTTTTTTCCAAAGAATATTTTCCACTTTGTGGGCTCAGCAACATTGTTCACCCTAAAAAAAAAAGCAGTCCTTTCTCCCCGTCGGGAAATTGAACCCCGTCTCCCGCGTGACAGGTGGGGATACTCACCACTATACTAACAAGGAGCAGGTGTGTTGGACCTTTGAAAAAACGTGGAGCATTGGTACTAACCCTAAGTTTGGAGTGTCGGGCTTAAACCCTTCTAACAAAAATATCTGTAGAGACTGAATGGTTGGAGCTAGGAACTTCTATGACCCCTCTATGGAAAGCTGAGACTCTCACGAACACGTACATGTAGTCGATTCTGCCCTATACTGCTCACAAGCCACACAATACTAGTTAGAAGGTGAGGCGTTTGTGGGAAATCCCAGGACATTGTCACAAATGCCAAACTCAAGACAGTTGTCGCTGACAAGTTGGTTACTCTTTCCCATTTAACAACTAAAGCCTTGCACAAAGTGTCGAAATGACATGTTCAAAACTTCTTGCATTGGCCGGGAATCGAACCCGGGCCTCCCGCGTGGCAGGCGAGAATTCTACCACTGAACAACCAATGCCTTGGAAACCTGAGTTAACCCCAAAGGCTGGCAATCGTATCATAAAGCTTTTTTCCAAAGAATATTTTCCACTTTGTGGGCTCAGCAACATTGTTCACCCTAAAAAAAAGCAGTCCTTTCTCCCCGTCGGGAAATTGAACCCCGGTCTCCCGCGTGACAGGTGGGGATACTCACCACTATACTAACAAGGAGCAGGTGTGTTGGACCTTTGAAAAAACGTGGAGCATTGGTACTAACCCTAAGTTTGGAGTGTCGGGCTTAAACCCTTCTAACAAAAATATCTGTAGAGACTGAATGGTTGGAGCTAGGAACTTCTATGACCCCTCTATGGAAAGCTGAGACTCTCACGAACACGTACATGTAGTCGATTCTGCCCTATACTGCTCACAAGCTACACAATACTAGTTAGAAGGTGAGGCGTTTGTGGGAAATCCCAGGACATTGTCACAAATGCCAAACTCAAGACAGTTGTCGCTGACAAGTTGGTTACTCTTTCCCATTTAACAACTAAAGCCTTGCACAAAGTGTCGAAATGACATGTTCAAAACTTCTTGCATTGGCCGGGAATCGAACCCGGGCCTCCCGCGTGGCAGGCGAGAATTCTACCACTGAACAACCAATGCCTTGGAAACCTGAGTTAACCCCAAAGGCTGGCAATCGTATCATAAAGCTTTTTTCCAAAGAATATTTTCCACTTTGTGGGCTCAGCAACATTGTTCACCCTAAAAAAAAGCAGTCCTTTCTCCCCGTCGGGAAATTGAACCCCGGTCTCCCGCGTGACAGGTGGGGATACTCACCACTATACTAACAAGGAGCAGGTGTGTTGGACCTTTGAAAAAACGTGGAGCATTGGTACTAACCCTAAGTTTGGAGTGTCGGGCTTAAACCCTTCTAACAAAAATATCTGTAGAGACTGAATGGTTGGAGCTAGGAACTTCTATGACCCCTCTATGGAAAGCTGAGACTCTCACGAACACGTACATGTAGTCGATTCTGCCCTATACTGCTCACAAGCCACACAATACTAGTTAGAAGGTGAGGCGTTTGTGGGAAATCCCAGGACATTGTCACAAATGCCAAACTCAAGACAGTTGTCGCTGACAAGTTGGTTACTCTTTCCCATTTAACAACTAAAGCCTTGCACAAAGTGTCGAAATGACATGTTCAAAACTTCTTGCATTGGCCGGGAATCGAACCCGGGCCTCCCGCGTGGCAGGCGAGAATTCTACCACTGAACAACCAATGCCTTGGAAACCTGAGTTAACCCCAAAGGCTGGCAATCGTATCATAAAGCTTTTTTCCAAAGAATATTTTCCACTTTGTGGGCTCAGCAACATTGTTCACCCTAAAAAAAAAAGCAGTCCTTTCTCCCCGTCGGGAAATTGAACCCCGGTCTCCCGCGTGACAGGTGGGGATACTCACCACTATACTAACAAGGAGCAGGTGTGTTGGACCTTTGAAAAAACGTGGAGCATTGGTACTAACCCTAAGTTTGGAGTGTCGGGCTTAAACCCTTCTAACAAAAATATCTGTAGAGACTGAATGGTTGGAGCTAGGAACTTCTATGACCCCTCTATGGAAAGCTGAGACTCTCACGAACACGTACATGTAGTCGATTCTGCCCTATACTGCTCACAAGCCACACAATACTAGTTAGAAGGTGAGGCGTTTGTGGGAAATCCCAGGACATTGTCACAAATGCCAAACTCAAGACAGTTGTCGCTGACAAGTTGGTTACTCTTTCCCATTTAACAACTAAAGCCTTGCACAAAGTGTCGAAATGACATGTTCAAAACTTCTTGCATTGGCCGGGAATCGAACCCGGGCCTCCCGCGTGGCAGGCGAGAATTCTACCACTGAACAACCAATGCCTTGGAAACCTGAGTTAACCCCAAAGGCTGGCAATCGTATCATAAAGCTTTTTTCCAAAGAATATTTTCCACTTTGTGGGCTCAGCAACATTGTTCACCCTAAAAAAAAAGCAGTCCTTTCTCCCCGTCGGGAAATTGAACCCCGGTCTCCCGCGTGACAGGTGGGGATACTCACCACTATACTAACAAGGAGCAGGTGTGTTGGACCTTTGAAAAAACGTGGAGCATTGGTACTAACCCTAAGTTTGGAGTGTCGGGCTTAAACCCTTCTAACAAAAATATCTGTAGAGACTGAATGGTTGGAGCTAGGAACTTCTATGACCCCTCTATGGAAAGCTGAGACTCTCACGAACACGTACATGTAGTCGATTCTGCCCTATACTGCTCACAAGCCACACAATACTAGTTAGAAGGTGAGGCGTTTGTGGGAAATCCCAGGACATTGTCACAAATGCCAAACTCAAGACAGTTGTCGCTGACAAGTTGGTTACTCTTTCCCATTTAACAACTAAAGCCTTGCACAAAGTGTCGAAATGACATGTTCAAAACTTCTTGCATTGGCCGGGAATCGAACCCGGGCCTCCCGCGTGGCAGGCGAGAATTCTACCACTGAACAACCAATGCCTTGGAAACCTGAGTTAACCCCAAAGGCTGGCAATCGTATCATAAAGCTTTTTTCCAAAGAATATTTTCCACTTTGTGGGCTCAGCAACATTGTTCACCCTAAAAAAAAAAGCAGTCCTTTCTCCCCGTCGGGAAATTGAACCCCGGTCTCCCGCGTGACAGGTGGGGATACTCACCACTATACTAACAAGGAGCAGGTGTGTTGGACCTTTGAAAAAAACGTGGAGCATTGGTACTAACCCTAAGTTTGGAGTGTCGGGCTTAAACCCTTCTAACAAAAATATCTGTAGAGACTGAATGGTTGGAGCTAGGAACTTCTATGACCCCTCTATGGAAAGCTGAGACTCTCACGAACACGTACATGTAGTCGATTCTGCCCTATACTGCTCACAAGCCACACAATACTAGTTAGAAGGTGAGGCGTTTGTGGGAAATCCCAGGACATTGTCACAAATGCCAAACTCAAGACAGTTGTCGCTGACAAGTTGGTTACTCTTTCCCATTTAACAACTAAAGCCTTGCACAAAGTGTCGAAATGACATGTTCAAAACTTCTTGCATTGGCCGGGAATCGAACCCGGGCCTCCCGCGTGGCAGGCGAGAATTCTACCACTGAACAACCAATGCCTTGGAAACCTGAGTTAACCCCAAAGGCTGGCAATCGTATCATAAAGCTTTTTTCCAAAGAATATTTTCCACTTTGTGGGCTCAGCAACATTGTTCACCCTAAAAAAAAAGCAGTCCTTTCTCCCCGTCGGGAAATTGAACCCCGGTCTCCCGCGTGACAGGTGGGGATACTCACCACTATACTAACAAGGAGCAGGTGTGTTGGACCTTTGAAAAAACGTGGAGCATTGGTACTAACCCTAAGTTTGGAGTGTCGGGCTTAAACCCTTCTAACAAAAATATCTGTAGAGACTGAATGGTTGGAGCTAGGAACTTCTATGACCCCTCTATGGAAAGCTGAGACTCTCACGAACACGTACATGTAGTCGATTCTGCCCTATACTGCTCACAAGCCACACAATACTAGTTAGAAGGTGAGGCGTTTGTGGGAAATCCCAGGACATTGTCACAAATGCCAAACTCAAGACAGTTGTCGCTGACAAGTTGGTTACTCTTTCCCATTTAACAACTAAAGCCTTGCACAAAGTGTCGAAATGACATGTTCAAAACTTCTTGCATTGGCCGGGAATCGAACCCGGGCCTCCCGCGTGGCAGGCGAGAATTCTACCACTGAACAACCAATGCCTTGGAAACCTGAGTTAACCCCAAAGGCTGGCAATCGTATCATAAAGCTTTTTCCAAAGAATATTTTCCACTTTGTGGGCTCAGCAACATTGTTCACCCTAAAAAAAAGCAGTCCTTTCTCCCCGTCGGGAAATTGAACCCCGGTCTCCCGCGTGACAGGTGGGGATACTCACCACTATACTAACAAGGAGCAGGTGTGTTGGACCTTTGAAAAACGTGGAGCATTGGTACTAACCCTAAGTTTGGAGTGTCGGGCTTAAACCCTTCTAACAAAAATATCTGTAGAGACTGAATGGTTGGAGCTAGGAACTTCTATGACCCCTCTATGGAAAGCTGAGACTCTCACGAACACGTACATGTAGTCGATTCTGCCCTATACTGCTCACAAGCCACACAATACTAGTTAGAAGGTGAGGCGTTTGTGGGAAATCCCAGGACATTGTCACAAATGCCAAACTCAAGACAGTTGTCGCTGACAAGTTGGTTACTCTTTCCCATTTAACAACTAAAGCCTTGCACAAAGTGTCGAAATGACATGTTCAAAACTTCTTGCATTGGCCGGGAATCGAACCCGGGCCTCCCGCGTGGCAGGCGAGAATTCTACCACTGAACAACCAATGCCTTGGAAACCTGAGTTAACCCCAAAGGCTGGCAATCGTATCATAAAGCTTTTTTCCAAAGAATATTTTCCACTTTGTGGGCTCAGCAACATTGTTCACCCTAAAAAAAAAAGCAGTCCTTTCTCCCCGTCGGGAAATTGAACCCCGGTCTCCCGCGTGACAGGTGGGGATACTCACCACTATACTAACAAGGAGCAGGTGTGTTGGACCTTTGAAAAAACGTGGAGCATTGGTACTAACCCTAAGTTTGGAGTGTCGGGCTTAAACCCTTCTAACAAAAATATCTGTAGAGACTGAATGGTTGGAGCTAGGAACTTCTATGACCCCTCTATGGAAAGCTGAGACTCTCACGAACACGTACATGTAGTCGATTCTGCCCTATACTGCTCACAAGCCACACAATACTAGTTAGAAGGTGAGGCGTTTGTGGGAAATCCCAGGACATTGTCACAAATGCCAAACTCAAGACAGTTGTCGCTGACAAGTTGGTTACTCTTTCCCATTTAACAACTAAAGCCTTGCACAAAGTGTCGAAATGACATGTTCAAAACTTCTTGCATTGGCCGGGAATCGAACCCGGGCCTCCCGCGTGGCAGGCGAGAATTCTACCACTGAACAACCAATGCCTTGGAAACCTGAGTTAACCCCAAAGGCTGGCAATCGTATCATAAAGCTTTTTTCCAAAGAATATTTTCCACTTTGTGGGCTCAGCAACATTGTTCACCCTAAAAAAAAAAGCAGTCCTTTCTCCCCGTCGGGAAATTGAACCCCGGTCTCCCGCGTGACAGGTGGGGATACTCACCACTATACTAACAAGGAGCAGGTGTGTTGGACCTTTGAAAAACGTGGAGCATTGGTACTAACCCTAAGTTTGGAGTGTCGGGCTTAAACCCTTCTAACAAAAATATCTGTAGAGACTGAATGGTTGGAGCTAGGAACTTCTATGACCCCTCTATGGAAAGCTGAGACTCTCACGAACACGTACATGTAGTCGATTCTGCCCTATACTGCTCACAAGCCACACAATACTAGTTAGAAGGTGAGGCGTTTGTGGAAATCCCAGGACATTGTCACAAATGCCAAACTCAAGACAGTTGTCGCTGACAAGTTGGTTACTCTTTCCCATTTAACAACTAAAGCCTTGCACAAAGTGTCGAAATGACATGTTCAAAACTTCTTGCATTGGCCGGGAATCGAACCCGGGCCTCCCGCGTGGCAGGCGAGAATTCTACCACTGAACAACCAATGCCTTGGAAACCTGAGTTAACCCCAAAGGCTGGCAATCGTATCATAAAGCTTTTTTCCAAAGAATATTTTCCACTTTGTGGGCTCAGCAACATTGTTCACCCTAAAAAAAAAGCAGTCCTTTCTCCCCGTCGGGAAATTGAACCCCGGTCTCCCGCGTGACAGGTGGGGATACTCACCACTATACTAACAAGGAGCAGGTGTGTTGGACCTTTGAAAAACGTGGAGCATTGGTACTAACCCTAAGTTTGGAGTGTCGGGCTTAAACCCTTCTAACAAAAATATCTGTAGAGACTGAATGGTTGGAGCTAGGAACTTCTATGACCCCTCTATGGAAAGCTGAGACTCTCACGAACACGTACATGTAGTCGATTCTGCCCTATACTGCTCACAAGCCACACAATACTAGTTAGAAGGTGAGGCGTTTGTGGGAAATCCCAGGACATTGTCACAAATGCCAAACTCAAGACAGTTGTCGCTGACAAGTTGGTTACTCTTTCCCATTTAACAACTAAAGCCTTGCACAAAGTGTCGAAATGACATGTTCAAAACTTCTTGCATTGGCCGGGAATCGAACCCGGGCCTCCCGCGTGGCAGGCGAGAATTCTACCACTGAACAACCAATGCCTTGGAAACCTGAGTTAACCCCAAAGGCTGGCAATCGTATCATAAAGCTTTTTTCCAAAGAATATTTTCCACTTTGTGGGCTCAGCAACATTGTTCACCCTAAAAAAAAGCAGTCCTTTCTCCCCGTCGGGAAATTGAACCCCGGTCTCCCGCGTGACAGGTGGGGATACTCACCACTATACTAACGAGGAGCAGGTGTGTTGGACCTTTGAAAAAACGTGGAGCATTGGTACTAACCCTAAGTTTGGAGTGTCGGGCTTAAACCCTTCTAACAAAAATATCTGTAGAGACTGAATGGTTGGAGCTAGGAACTTCTATGACCCCTCTATGGAAAGCTGAGACTCTCACGAACACGTACATGTAGTCGATTCTGCCCTATACTGCTCACAAGCCACACAATACTAGTTAGAAGGTGAGGCGTTTGTGGGAAATCCCAGGACATTGTCACAAATGCCAAACTCAAGACAGTTGTCGCTGACAAGTTGGTTACTCTTTCCCATTTAACAACTAAAGCCTTGCACAAAGTGTCGAAATGACATGTTCAAAACTTCTTGCATTGGCCGGGAATCGAACCCGGGCCTCCCGCGTGGCAGGCGAGAATTCTACCACTGAACAACCAATGCCTTGGAAACCTGAGTTAACCCCAAAGGCTGGCAATCGTATCATAAAGCTTTTTTCCAAAGAATATTTTCCACTTTGTGGGCTCAGCAACATTGTTCACCCTAAAAAAAAGCAGTCCTTTCTCCCCGTCGGGAAATTGAACCCCGTCTCCCGCGTGACAGGTGGGGATACTCACCACTATACTAACAAGGAGCAGGTGTGTTGGACCTTTGAAAAACGTGGAGCATTGGTACTAACCCTAAGTTTGGAGTGTCGGGCTTAAACCCTTCTAACAAAAATATCTGTAGAGACTGAATGGTTGGAGCTAGGAACTTCTATGACCCCTCTATGGAAAGCTGAGACTCTCACGAACACGTACATGTAGTCGATTCTGCCCTATACTGCTCACAAGCCACACAATACTAGTTAGAAGGTGAGGCGTTTGTGGGAAATCCCAGGACATTGTCACAAATGCCAAACTCAAGACAGTTGTCGCTGACAAGTTGGTTACTCTTTCCCATTTAACAACTAAAGCCTTGCACAAAGTGTCGAAATGACATGTTCAAAACTTCTTGCATTGGCCGGGAATCGAACCCGGGCCTCCCGCGTGGCAGGCGAGAATTCTACCACTGAACAACCAATGCCTTGGAAACCTGAGTTAACCCCAAAGGCTGGCAATCGTATCATAAAGCTTTTTTCCAAAGAATATTTTCCACTTTGTGGGCTCAGCAACATTGTTCACCCTAAAAAAAAAGCAGTCCTTTCTCCCCGTCGGGAAATTGAACCCCGGTCTCCCGCGTGTGACAGGTGGGGATACTCACCACTATACTAACAAGGAGCAGGTGTGTTGGACCTTTGAAAAAACGTGGAGCATTGGTACTAACCCTAAGTTTGGAGTGTCGGGCTTAAACCCTTCTAACAAAAATATCTGTAGAGACTGAATGGTTGGAGCTAGGAACTTCTATGACCCCTCTATGGAAAGCTGAGACTCTCACGAACACGTACATGTAGTCGATTCTGCCCTATACTGCTCACAAGCCACACAATACTAGTTAGAAGGTGAGGCGTTTGTGGGAAATCCCAGGACATTGTCACAAATGCCAAACTCAAGACAGTTGTCGCTGACAAGTTGGTTACTCTTTCCCATTTAACAACTAAAGCCTTGCACAAAGTGTCGAAATGACATGTTCAAAACTTCTTGCATTGGCCGGGAATCGAACCCGGGCCTCCCGCGTGGCAGGCGAGAATTCTACCACTGAACAACCAATGCCTTGGAAACCTGAGTTAACCCCAAAGGCTGGCAATCGTATCATAAAGCTTTTTTCCAAAGAATATTTTCCACTTTGTGGGCTCAGCAACATTGTTCACCCTAAAAAAAAGCAGTCCTTTCTCCCCGTCGGGAAATTGAACCCCGGTCTCCCGCGTGACAGGTGGGGATACTCACCACTATACTAACAAGGAGCAGGTGTGTTGGACCTTTGAAAAAACGTGGAGCATTGGTACTAACCCTAAGTTTGGAGTGTCGGGCTTAAACCCTTCTAACAAAAATATCTGTAGAGACTGAATGGTTGGAGCTAGGAACTTCTATGACCCCTCTATGGAAAGCTGAGACTCTCACGAACACGTACATGTAGTCGATTCTGCCCTATACTGCTCACAAGCCACACAATACTAGTTAGAAGGTGAGGCGTTTGTGGGAAATCCCAGGACATTGTCACAAATGCCAAACTCAAGACAGTTGTCGCTGACAAGTTGGTTACTCTTTCCCATTTAACAACTAAAGCCTTGCACAAAGTGTCGAAATGACATGTTCTCACGCAAAACTTCTTGCATTGGCCGGGAATCGAACCCGGGCCTCCCGCGTGGCAGGCGAGAATTCTACCACTGAACAACCAATGCCTTGGAAACCTGAGTTAACCCCAAAGGCTGGCAATCGTATCATAAAGCTTTTTTCCAAAGAATATTTTCCACTTTGTGGGCTCAGCAACATTGTTCACCCTAAAAAAAAGCAGTCCTTTCTCCCCGTCGGGAAATTGAACCCCGGTCTCCCGCGTGACAGGTGGGGATACTCACCACTATACTAACAAGGAGCAGGTGTGTTGGACCTTTGAAAAACGTGGAGCATTGGTACTAACCCTAAGTTTGGAGTGTCGGGCTTAAACCCTTCTAACAAAAATATCTGTAGAGACTGAATGGTTGGAGCTAGGAACTTCTATGACCCCTCTATGGAAAGCTGAGACTCTCACGAACACGTACATGTAGTCGATTCTGCCCTATACTGCTCACAAGCCACACAATACTAGTTAGAAGGTGAGGCGTTTGTGGGAAATCCCAGGACATTGTCACAAATGCCAAACTCAAGACAGTTGTCGCTGACAAGTTGGTTACTCTTTCCCATTTAACAACTAAAGCCTTGCACAAAGTGTCGAAATGACATGTTCAAAACTTCTTGCATTGGCCGGGAATCGAACCCGGGCCTCCCGCGTGGCAGGCGAGAATTCTACCACTGAACAACCAATGCCTTGGAAACCTGAGTTAACCCCAAAGGCTGGCAATCGTATCATAAAGCTTTTTTCCAAAGAATATTTTCCACTTTGTGGGCTCAGCAACATTGTTCACCCTAAAAAAAAAAGCAGTCCTTTCTCCCCGTCGGGAAATTGAACCCCGGTCTCCCGCGTGACAGGTGGGGATACTCACCACTATACTAACAAGGAGCAGGTGTGTTGGACCTTTGAAAAAACGTGGAGCATTGGTACTAACCCTAAGTTTGGAGTGTCGGGCTTAAACCCTTCTAACAAAAATATCTGTAGAGACTGAATGGTTGGAGCTAGGAACTTCTATGACCCCTCTATGGAAAGCTGAGACTCTCACGAACACGTACATGTAGTCGATTCTGCCCTATACTGCTCACAAGCCACACAATACTAGTTAGAAGGTGAGGCGTTTGTGGGAAATCCCAGGACATTGTCACAAATGCCAAACTCAAGACAGTTGTCGCTGACAAGTTGGTTACTCTTTCCCATTTAACAACTAAAGCCTTGCACAAAGTGTCGAAATGACATGTTCAAAACTTCTTGCATTGGCCGGGAATCGAACCCGGGCCTCCCGCGTGGCAGGCGAGAATTCTACCACTGAACAACCAATGCCTTGGAAACCTGAGTTAACCCCAAAGGCTGGCAATCGTATCATAAAGCTTTTTTCCAAGAATATTTTCCACTTTGTGGGCTCAGCAACATTGTTCACCCTAAAAAAAAGCAGTCCTTTCTCCCCGTCGGGAAATTGAACCCCGGTCTCCCGCGTGACAGGTGGGGATACTCACCACTATACTAACAAGGAGCAGGTGTGTTGGACCTTTGAAAAAACGTGGAGCATTGGTACTAACCCTAAGTTTGGAGTGTCGGGCTTAAACCCTTCTAACAAAAATATCTGTAGAGACTGAATGGTTGGAGCTAGGAACTTCTATGACCCCTCTATGGAAAGCTGAGACTCTCACGAACACGTACATGTAGTCGATTCTGCCCTATACTGCTCACAAGCCACACAATACTAGTTAGAAGGTGAGGCGTTTGTGGGAAATCCCAGGACATTGTCACAAATGCCAAACTCAAGACAGTTGTCGCTGACAAGTTGGTTACTCTTTCCCATTTAACAACTAAAGCCTTGCACAAAGTGTCGAAATGACATGTTCAAAACTTCTTGCATTGGCCGGGAATCGAACCCGGGCCTCCCGCGTGGCAGGCGAGAATTCTACCACTGAACAACCAATGCCTTGGAAACCTGAGTTAACCCCAAAGGCTGGCAATCGTATCATAAAGCTTTTTTCCAAAGAATATTTTCCACTTTGTGGGCTCAGCAACATTGTTCACCCTAAAAAAAGCAGTCCTTTCTCCCCGTCGGGGAATTGAACCCCGGTCTCCCGTGACAGGTGGGGATACTCACCACTATACTAACAAGGAGCAGGTGTGTTGGACCTTTGAAAAAACGTGGAGCATTGGTACTAACCCTAAGTTTGGAGTGTCGGGCTTAAACCCTTCTAACAAAAATATCTGTAGAGACTGAATGGTTGGAGCTAGGAACTTCTATGACCCCTCTATGGAAAGCTGAGACTCTCACGAACACGTACATGTAGTCGATTCTGCCCTATACTGCTCACAAGCCACACAATACTAGTTAGAAGGTGAGGCGTTTGTGGGAAATCCCAGGACATTGTCACAAATGCCAAACTCAAGACAGTTGTCGCTGACAAGTTGGTTACTCTTTCCCATTTAACAACTAAAGCCTTGCACAAAGTGTCGAAATGACATGTTCAAAACTTCTTGCATTGGCCGGGAATCGAACCCGGGCCTCCCGCGTGGCAGGCGAGAATTCTACCACTGAACAACCAATGCCTTGGAAACCTGAGTTAACCCCAAAGGCTGGCAATCGTATCATAAAGCTTTTTTCCAAAGAATATTTTCCACTTTGTGGGCTCAGCAACATTGTTCACCCTAAAAAAAAAGCAGTCCTTTCTCCCCGTCGGGAAATTGAACCCCGGTCTCCCGCGTGACAGGTGGGGATACTCACCACTATACTAACAAGGAGCAGGTGTGTTGGACCTTTGAAAAAACGTGGAGCATTGGTACTAACCCTAAGTTTGGAGTGTCGGGCTTAAACCCTTCTAACAAAAATATCTGTAGAGACTGAATGGTTGGAGCTAGGAACTTCTATGACCCCTCTATGGAAAGCTGAGACTCTCACGAACACGTACATGTAGTCGATTCTGCCCTATACTGCTCACAAGCCACACAATACTAGTTAGAAGGTGAGGCGTTTGTGGGAAATCCCAGGACATTGTCACAAATGCCAAACTCAAGACAGTTGTCGCTGACAAGTTGGTTACTCTTTCCCATTTAACAACTAAAGCCTTGCACAAAGTGTCGAAATGACATGTTCAAAACTTCTTGCATTGGCCGGGAATCGAACCCGGGCCTCCCGCGTGGCAGGCGAGAATTCTACCACTGAACAACCAATGCCTTGGAAACCTGAGTTAACCCCAAAGGCTGGCAATCGTATCATAAAGCTTTTTTCCAAAGAATATTTTCCACTTTGTGGGCTCAGCAACATTGTTCACCCTAAAAAAAAGCAGTCCTTTCTCCCCGTCGGGAAATTGAACCCCGGTCTCCCGTGACAGGTGGGGATACTCACCACTATACTAACAAGGAGCAGGTGTGTTGGACCTTTGAAAAACGTGGAGCATTGGTACTAACCCTAAGTTTGGAGTGTCGGGCTTAAACCCTTCTAACAAAAATATCTGTAGAGACTGAATGGTTGGAGCTAGGAACTTCTATGACCCCTCTATGGAAAGCTGAGACTCTCACGAACACGTACATGTAGTCGATTCTGCCCTATACTGCTCACAAGCCACACAATACTAGTTAGAAGGTGAGGCGTTTGTGGGAAATCCCAGGACATTGTCACAAATGCCAAACTCAAGACAGTTGTCGCTGACAAGTTGGTTACTCTTTCCCATTTAACAACTAAAGCCTTGCACAAAGTGTCGAAATGACATGTTCAAAACTTCTTGCATTGGCCGGGAATCGAACCCGGGCCTCCCGTGGCAGGCGAGAATTCTACCACTGAACAACCAATGCCTTGGAAACCTGAGTTAACCCCAAAGGCTGGCAATCGTATCATAAAGCTTTTTTCCAAAGAATATTTTCCACTTTGTGGGCTCAGCAACATTGTTCACCCTAAAAAAAAAGCAGTCCTTTCTCCCCTCGGGAAATTGAACCCCGGTCTCCCGCGTGACAGGTGGGGATACTCACCACTATACTAACAAGGAGCAGGTGTGTTGGACCTTTGAAAAACGTGGAGCATTGGTACTAACCCTAAGTTTGGAGTGTCGGGCTTAAACCCTTCTAACAAAAATATCTGTAGAGACTGAATGGTTGGAGCTAGGAACTTCTATGACCCCTCTATGGAAAGCTGAGACTCTCACGAACACGTACATGTAGTCGATTCTGCCCTATACTGCTCACAAGCCACACAATACTAGTTAGAAGGTGAGGCGTTTGTGGGAAATCCCAGGACATTGTCACAAATGCCAAACTCAAGACAGTTGTCGCTGACAAGTTGGTTACTCTTTCCCATTTAACAACTAAAGCCTTGCACAAAGTGTCGAAATGACATGTTCAAAACTTCTTGCATTGGCCGGGAATCGAACCCGGGCCTCCCGCGTGGCAGGCGAGAATTCTACCACTGAACAACCAATGCCTTGGAAACCTGA
>NC_060183.1:36704496-36783058 GCF_021184085.1 Oncorhynchus gorbuscha | reverse complement strand
TACATGTACGTGTTCGTGAGAGTCTCAGCTTTCCATAGAGGGGTCATAGAAGTTCCTAGCACCAACCATTCATGTCATTTCGACACTTTGTGCAAGGCTTTAGTTGTTAAATGGGAAAGAGTAACCAACTTGTCAGCGACAACTGTCTTGAGTTTGGCATTTGTGACAATGTCCTGGGATTTCCACAAACGCCTCACCTTCTAACTAGTATTGTGTGGCTTGTGAGCAGTATAGGGCAGAATCGACTACATGTACGTGTTCGTGAGAGTCTCAGCTTTCCATAGAGGGGTCATAGAAGTTCCTAGCACCACCATTCATGTCATTTCAACACTTTGTGCAAGGCTTTAGTTGTTAAATGGGAAAGAGTAACCAACTTGTCAGCGACAACTGTCTTGAGTTTGGCATTTGTGACAATGTCCTGGGATTTCCCACAAACGCCTCACCTTCTAACTAGTATTGTGTGGCTTGTGAGCGGTATAGGGCAGAATCGACTACATGTACGTGTTCGTGAGAGTCTCAGCTTTCCATAGAGGGGTCATAGAAGTTCCTAGCACCAACCATTCATGTCATTTCAACACTTTGTGCAAGGCTTTAGTTGTTAAATGGGAAAGAGTAACCAACTTGTCAGCGACAACTGTCTTGAGTTTGGCATTTGTGACAATGTCCTGGGATTTCCCACAAACGCCTCACCTTCTAACTAGTATTGTGTGGCTTGTGAGCAGTATAGGGCAGAATCGACTACATGTACGTGTTCGTGAGAGTCTCAGCTTTCCATAGAGGGGTCATAGAAGTTCCTAGCTCCAACCATTCAGTCTCTACAGATATTTTTGTTAGAAGGATTTAAGCCCGACACTCCAAACTTAGGGTTAGTACCAATGCTCCACGTTTTTTCAAAGGTCCAACACACCTGCTCCTCGTTAGTATAGTGGTGAGTATCCCCGCCTGTCACGCGGGAGACCGGGTTCAATTCCCCGACGGGGAGAAAGGACTGCTTTTTTTTAGGGTGAACAATGTTGCTGAGCCCACAAAGTGGAAAATATTCTTTGGAAAAAAGCTTTATGATACGATTGCCAGCCTTTGGGGTTAACTCAGGTTTCCAAGGCATTGGTTGTTCAGTGGTAGAATTCTCGCCTGCCACGGGAGGCCCGGGTTCGATTCCCGGCCAATGCAAGAAGTTTTGAACATGTCATTTCGACACTTTGTGCAAGGCTTTAGTTGTTAAATGGGAAAGAGTAACCAACTTGTCAGCGACAACTGTCTTGAGTTTGGCATTTGTGACAATGTCCTGGGATTTCCCACAAACGCCACCTTCTAACTAGTATTGTGTGGCTTGTGAGCGGTATAGGGCAGAATCGACTACATGTACGTGTTCGTGAGAGTCTCAGCTTTCCATAGAGGGGTCATAGAAGTTCCTAGCTCCAACCATTCAGTCTCTACAGATATTTTTGTTAGAAGGATTTAAGCCCGACACTCCAAACTTAGGGTTAGTACCAATGCTCCACGTTTTTTCAAAGGTCCAACACACCTGCTCCTCGTTAGTATAGTGGTGAGTATCCCCGCCTGTCACGCGGGAGACCGGGTTCAATTCCCCGACGGGGAGAAAGGACTGCTTTTTTTTAGGGTGAACAATGTTGCTGAGCCCACAAAGTGGAAAATATTCTTTGGAAAAAAGCTTTATGATACGATTGCCAGCCTTTGGGGTTAACTCAGGTTTCCAAGGCATTGGTTGTTCAGTGGTAGAATTCTCGCCTGCCACGCGGGAGGCCCGGGTTCGATTCCCGGCCAATGCAAGAAGTTTTCATGTCTCTACATATTTTTGTTAACATGTCATTTCGACACTTTGTGCAAGGCTTTAGTTGTTAAATGGGAAAGAGTAACCAACTTGTCAGCGACAACTGTCTTGAGTTTGGCATTTGTGACAATGTCCTGGGATTTCCCACAAACGCCTCACCTTCTAACTAGTATTGTGTGGCTTGTGAGCGGTATAGGGCAGAATCGACTACATGTACGTGTTCGTGAGAGTCTCAGCTTTCCATAGAGGGGTCATAGAAGTTCCTAGCACCAACCATTCATGTCATTTCGACACTTTGTGCAAGGCTTTAGTTGTTAAATGGGAAAGAGTAACCAACTTGTCAGCGACAACTGTCTTGAGTTTGGCATTTGTGACAATGTCCTGGGATTTCCCACAAACGCCTCACCTTCTAACTAGTATTGTGTGGCTTGTGAGCGGTATAGGGCAGAATCGACTACATGTACGTGTTCGTGAGAGTCTCAGCTTTCCATAGAGGGGTCATAGAAGTTCCTAGCACCACCATTCATGTCATTTCGACACTTTGTGCAAGGCTTTAGTTGTTAAATGGGAAAGAGTAACCAACTTGTCAGCGACAACTGTCTTGAGTTTGGCATTTGTGACAATGTCCTGGGATTTCCCACAAACGCCTCACCTTCTAACTAGTATTGTGTGGCTTGTGAGCGGTATAGGGCAGAATCGACTACATGTACGTGTTCGTGAGAGTCTCAGCTTTCCATAGAGGGGTCATAGAAGTTCCTAGCACCAACCATTCATGTCATTTCAACACTTTGTGCAAGGCTTTAGTTGTTAAATGGGAAAGAGTAACCAACTTGTCAGCGACAACTGTCTTGAGTTTGGCATTTGTGACAATGTCCTGGGATTTCCCACAAACGCCTCACCTTCTAACTAGTATTGTGTGGCTTGTGAGCAGTATAGGGCAGAATCGACTACATGTACGTGTTCGTGAGAGTCTCAGCTTTCCATAGAGGGGTCATAGAAGTTCCTAGCTCCAACCATTCAGTCTCTACAGATATTTTTGTTAGAAGGATTTAAGCCCGACACTCCAAACTTAGGGTTAGTACCAATGCTCCACGTTTTTCAAAGGTCCAACACACCTGCTCCTCGTTAGTATAGTGGTGAGTATCCCCGCCTGTCACGCGGGAGACCGGGGTTCAATTCCCCGACGGGGAGAAAGGACTGCTTTTTTTTAGGGTGAACAATGTTGCTGAGCCCACAAAGTGGAAAATATTCTTTGGAAAAAAGCTTTATGATACGATTGCCAGCCTTTGGGGTTAACTCAGGTTTCCAAGGCATTGGTTGTTCAGTGGTAGAATTCTCGCCTGCCACGCGGGAGGCCCGGGTTCGATTCCCGGCCAATGCAAGAAGTTTTGAACATGTCATTTCGACACTTTGTGCAAGGCTTTAGTTGTTAAATGGGAAAGAGTAACCAACTTGTCAGCGACAACTGTCTTGAGTTTGGCATTTGTGACAATGTCCTGGGATTTCCCACAAACGCCTCACCTTCTAACTAGTATTGTGTGGCTTGTGAGCAGTATAGGGCAGAATCGACTACATGTACGTGTTCGTGAGAGTCTCAGCTTTCCATAGAGGGGTCATAGAAGTTCCTAGCTCCAACCATTCAGTCTCTACAGATATTTTTGTTAGAAGGATTTAAGCCCGACACTCCAAACTTAGGGTTAGTACCAATGCTCCACGTTTTTTCAAAGGTCCAACACACCTGCTCCTCGTTAGTATAGTGGTGAGTATCCCCGCCTGTCACGCGGGAGACCGGGGTTCAATTCCCCGACGGGGAGAAAGGACTGCTTTTTTTTAGGGTGAACAATGTTGCTGAGCCCACAAAGTGGAAAATATTCTTTGGAAAAAAGCTTTATGATACGATTGCCAGCCTTTGGGGTTAACTCAGGTTTCCAAGGCATTGGTTGTTCAGTGGTAGAATTCTCGCCTGCCACGCGGGAGGCCCGGGTTCGATTCCCGGCCAATGCAAGAAGTTTTGAACATGTAATTTCGACACTTTGTGCAAGGCTTTAGTTGTTAAATGGGAAAGAGTAACCAACTTGTCAGCGACAACTGTCTTGAGTTTGGCATTTGTGACAATGTCCTGGGATTTCCCACAAACGCCTCACCTTCTAACTAGTATTGTGTGGCTTGTGAGCGGTATAGGGCAGAATCGACTACATGTACGTGTTCGTGAGAGTCTCAGCTTTCCATAGAGGGGTCATAGAAGTTCCTAGCACCAACCATTCATGTCATTTCGACACTTTGTGCAAGGCTTTAGTTGTTAAATGGGAAAGAGTAACCAACTTGTCAGCGACAACTGTCTTGAGTTTGGCATTTGTGACAATGTCCTGGGATTTCCCACAAACGCCTCACCTTCTAACTAGTATTGTGTGGCTTGTGAGCGGTATAGGGCAGAATCGACTACATGTACGTGTTCGTGAGAGTCTCAGCTTTCCATAGAGGGGTCATAGAAGTTCCTAGCACCAACCATTCATGTCATTTCAACACTTTGTGCAAGGCTTTAGTTGTTAAATGGGAAAGAGTAACCAACTTGTCAGCGACAACTGTCTTGAGTTTGGCATTTGTGACAATGTCCTGGGATTTCCCACAAACGCCTCACCTTCTAACTAGTATTGTGTGGCTTGTGAGCGGTATAGGGCAGAATCGACTACATGTACGTGTTCGTGAGAGTCTCAGCTTTCCATAGAGGGGTCATAGAAGTTCCTAGCACCAACCATTCATGTCATTTCAACACTTTGTGCAAGGCTTTAGTTGTTAAATGGGAAAGAGTAACCAACTTGTCAGCGACAACTGTCTTGAGTTTGGCATTTGTGACAATGTCCTGGGATTTCCCACAAACGCCTCACCTTCTAACTAGTATTGTGTGGCTTGTGAGCAGTATAGGGCAGAATCGACTACATGTACGTGTTCGTGAGAGTCTCAGCTTTCCATAGAGGGGTCATAGAAGTTCCTAGCTCCAACCATTCAGTCTCTACAGATATTTTTTGTTAGAAGGATTTAAGCCCGACACTCCAAACTTAGGGTTAGTACCAATGCTCCACGTTTTTTCAAAGGTCCAACACACCTGCTCCTCGTTAGTATAGTGGTGAGTATCCCCGCCTGTCACGCGGGAGACCGGGGTTCAATTCCCCGACGGGGAGAAAGGACTGCTTTTTTTTAGGGTGAACAATGTTGCTGAGCCCACAAAGTGGAAAATATTCTTTGGAAAAAAGCTTTATGATACGATTGCCAGCCTTTGGGGTTAACTCAGGTTTCCAAGGCATTGGTTGTTCAGTGGTAGAATTCTCGCCTGCCACGCGGGAGGCCCGGGTTCGATTCCCGGCCAATGCAAGAAGTTTTGAACATGTAATTTCGACACTTTGTGCAAGGCTTTAGTTGTTAAATGGGAAAGAGTAACCAACTTGTCAGCGACAACTGTCTTGAGTTTGGCATTTGTGACAATGTCCTGGGATTTCCCACAAACGCCTCACCTTCTAACTAGTATTGTGTGGCTTGTGAGCAGTATAGGGCAGAATCGACTACATGTACGTGTTCGTGAGAGTCTCAGCTTTCCATAGAGGGGTCATAGAAGTTCCTAGCTCCAACCATTCAGTCTCTACAGATATTTTTGTTAGAAGGATTTAAGCCCGACACTCCAAACTTAGGGTTAGTACCAATGCTCCACTTTTTTCAAAGGTCCAACACACCTGCTCCTCGTTAGTATAGTGGTGAGTATCCCCGCCTGTCACGGGAGACCGGGGTTCAATTCCCCGACAGAAAGGACTGCTTTTTTTCTGAACAATGTTGTGAGCCCACAAAGTGGAAAATATTCTTTGGAAAAAAGCTTTATGATACGATTGCCAGCCTTTCGGGTTAACTCAGGTTTCCAAGGCATTGGTTGTTCAGTGGTAGAATTCTCGCCTGCCACGCGGGAGGCCCGGGTTCGATTCCCGGCCAATGCAAGAAGTTTTGAACATGTCATTTCGACACTTTGTGCAAGGCTTTAGTTGTTAAATGGGAAAGAGTAACCAACTTGTCAGCGACAACTGTCTTGAGTTTGGCATTTGTGACAATGTCCTGGGATTTCCCACAAACGCCTCACCTTCTAACTAGTATTGTGTGGCTTGTGAGCAGTATAGGGCAGAATCGACTACATGTACGTGTTCGTGAGAGTCTCAGCTTTCCATAGAGGGGTCATAGAAGTTCCTAGCTCCAACCATTCAGTCTCTACAGATATTTTTGTTAGAAGGATTTAAGTTGTTAAACTTAGGGAAGTACCAATGCTCCACTTTTTTCAAAGGTCCAACACACTGTCTCGTTAGTATAGTGGTGATTTGTGTCAATGTCGGGGACCGGGTTCAATTCCCCACGGGGAGAAAGGACTGCTTTTTTTTAGGGTGAACAATGTTGCTGAGCCCACAAAGTGGAAAATATTCTTTGGAAAAAAGCTTTATGATACGATTGCCAGCCTTTGGGGTTAACTCAGGTTTCCAAGGCATTGGTTGTTCAGTGGTAGAATTCTCGCCTGCCACGCAGGCCCGGGTTCGATTCCCGGCCAATGCAAGAAGTTTTGAACATGTCATTTCGACACTTTGTGCAAGGCTTTAGTTGTTAAATGGGAAAGAGTAACCAACTTGTCAGCGACAACTGTCTTGAGTTTGGCATTTGTGACAATGTCCTGGGATTTCCCACAAACGCCTCACCTTCTAACTAGTATTGTGTGGCTTGTGAGCAGTATAGGGCAGAATCGACTACATGTACGTGTTCGTGAGAGTCTCAGCTTTCCATAGAGGGGTCATAGAAGTTCCTAGCTCCAACCATTCAGTCTCTACAGATATTTTTGTTAGAAGGATTTAAGCCCGACACTCCAAACTTAGGGTTAGTACCAATGCTCCACGTTTTTCAAAGGTCCAACACACCTGCTCCTCGTTAGTATAGTGGTGAGTATCCCCGCCTGTCACGCGGGAGACCGGGGTTCAATTCCCCGACGGGGAGAAAGGACTGCTTTTTTTTAGGGTGAACAATGTTGCTGAGCCCACAAAGTGGAAAATATTCTTTGGAAAAAAGCTTTATGATACGATTGCCAGCCTTTGGGGTTAACTCAGGTTTCCAAGGCATTGGTTGTTCAGTGGTAGAATTCTCGCCTGCCACGCGGGAGGCCCGGGTTCGATTCCCGGCCAATGCAAGAAGTTTTGAACATGTAATTTCGACACTTTGTGCAAGGCTTTAGTTGTTAAATGGGAAAGAGTAACCAACTTGTCAGCGACAACTGTCTTGAGTTTGGCATTTGTGACAATGTCCTGGGATTTCCCACAAACGCCTCACCTTCTAACTAGTATTGTGTGGCTTGTGAGCGGTATAGGGCAGAATCGACTACATGTACGTGTTCGTGAGAGTCTCAGCTTTCCATAGAGGGGTCATAGAAGTTCCTAGCACCAACCATTCATGTCATTTCGACACTTTGTGCAAGGCTTTAGTTGTTAAATGGGAAAGAGTAACCAACTTGTCAGCGACAACTGTCTTGAGTTTGGCATTTGTGACAATGTCCTGGGATTTCCCACAAACGCCTCACCTTCTAACTAGTATTGTGTGGCTTGTGAGCAGTATAGGGCAGAATCGACTACATGTACGTGTTCGTGAGAGTCTCAGCTTTCCATAGAGGGGTCATAGAAGTTCCTAGCTCCAACCATTCAGTCTCTACAGATATTTTTGTTAGAAGGATTTAAGCCCGACACTCCAAACTTAGGGTTAGTACCAATGCTCCACGTTTTTTCAAAGGTCCAACACACCTGCTCCTCGTTAGTATAGTGGTGAGTATCCCCGCCTGTCACGCGGGAGACCGGGTTCAATTCCCCGACGGGGAGAAAGGACTGCTTTTTTTTAGGGTGAACAATGTTGCTGAGCCCACAAAGTGGAAAATATTCTTTGGAAAAAAGCTTTATGATACGATTGCCAGCCTTTGGGGTTAACTCAGGTTTCCAAGGCATTGGTTGTTCAGTGGTAGAATTCTCGCCTGCCACGCGGGAGGCCCGGGTTCGATTCCCGGCCAATGCAAGAAGTTTTGAACATGTAATTTCGACACTTTGTGCAAGGCTTTAGTTGTTAAATGGGAAAGAGTAACCAACTTGTCAGCGACAACTGTCTTGAGTTTGGCATTTGTGACAATGTCCTGGGATTTCCCACAAACGCCTCACCTTCTAACTAGTATTGTGTGGCTTGTGAGCGGTATAGGGCAGAATCGACTACATGTACGTGTTCGTGAGAGTCTCAGCTTTCCATAGAGGGGTCATAGAAGTTCCTAGCACCAACCATTCATGTCATTTCGACACTTTGTGCAAGGCTTTAGTTGTTAAATGGGAAAGAGTAACCAACTTGTCAGCGACAACTGTCTTGAGTTTGGCATTTGTGACAATGTCCTGGGATTTCCCACAAACGCCTCACCTTCTAACTAGTATTGTGTGGCTTGTGAGCAGTATAGGGCAGAATCGACTACATGTACGTGTTCGTGAGAGTCTCAGCTTTCCATAGAGGGGTCATAGAAGTTCCTAGCTCCAACCATTCAGTCTCTACAGATATTTTTGTTAGAAGGATTTAAGCCCGACACTCCAAACTTAGGGTTAGTACCAATGCTCCACGTTTTTTCAAAGGTCCAACACACCTGCTCCTCGTTAGTATAGTGGTGAGTATCCCCGCCTGTCACGCGGGAGACCGGGGTTCAATTCCCCGACGGGGAGAAAGGACTGCTTTTTTTTAGGGTGAACAATGTTGCTGAGCCCACAAAGTGGAAAATATTCTTTGGAAAAAAGCTTTATGATACGATTGCCAGCCTTTGGGGTTAACTCAGGTTTCCAAGGCATTGGTTGTTCAGTGGTAGAATTCTCGCCTGCCACGCGGGAGGCCCGGGTTCGATTCCCGGCCAATGCAAGAAGTTTTGAACATGTAATTTCGACACTTTGTGCAAGGCTTTAGTTGTTAAATGGGAAAGAGTAACCAACTTGTCAGCGACAACTGTCTTGAGTTTGGCATTTGTGACAATGTCCTGGGATTTCCCACAAACGCCTCACCTTCTAACTAGTATTGTGTGGCTTGTGAGCGGTATAGGGCAGAATCGACTACATGTACGTGTTCGTGAGAGTCTCAGCTTTCCATAGAGGGGTCATAGAAGTTCCTAGCACCAACCATTCATGTCATTTCGACACTTTGTGCAAGGCTTTAGTTGTTAAATGGGAAAGAGTAACCAACTTGTCAGCGACAACTGTCTTGAGTTTGGCATTTGTGACAATGTCCTGGGATTTCCCACAAACGCCTCACCTTCTAACTAGTATTGTGTGGCTTGTGAGCAGTATAGGGCAGAATCGACTACATGTACGTGTTCGTGAGAGTCTCAGCTTTCCATAGAGGGGTCATAGAAGTTCCTAGCTCCAACCATTCAGTCTCTACAGATATTTTTGTTAGAAGGATTTAAGCCCGACACTCCAAACTTAGGGTTAGTACCAATGCTCCACGTTTTTTCAAAGGTCCAACACACCTGCTCCTCGTTAGTATAGTGGTGAGTATCCCCGCCTGTCACGCGGGAGACCGGGGTTCAATTCCCCGACGGGGAGAAAGGACTGCTTTTTTTTAGGGTGAACAATGTTGCTGAGCCCACAAAGTGGAAAATATTCTTTGGAAAAAAGCTTTATGATACGATTGCCAGCCTTTGGGGTTAACTCAGGTTTCCAAGGCATTGGTTGTTCAGTGGTAGAATTCTCGCCTGCCACGCGGGAGGCCCGGGTTCGATTCCCGGCCAATGCAAGAAGTTTTGAACATGTAATTTCGACACTTTGTGCAAGGCTTTAGTTGTTAAATGGGAAAGAGTAACCAACTTGTCAGCGACAACTGTCTTGAGTTTGGCATTTGTGACAATGTCCTGGGATTTCCCACAAACGCCTCACCTTCTAACTAGTATTGTGTGGCTTGTGAGCGGTATAGGGCAGAATCGGCAGAATCGACTACATGTACGTGTTCGTGAGAGTCTCAGCTTTCCATAGAGGGGTCATAGAAGTTCCTAGCTCCAACCATTCAGTCTCTACAGATATTTTTGTTAGAAGGATTTAAGCCCGACACTCCAAACTTAGGGTTAGTACCAATGCTCCAGGTCCAACACACCTGCTCCTCGAGTATAGTGGTGAGTATCCCCGCCTGTCACAGACCGGGGTTCAATTCCCCGACAGAAAGGACTGCTTTTTTTTGTGTGGGTGAACAATGTTGCTGAGCCCACAAAGTGGAAAATATTCTTTGGAAAAAAGCTTTATGATACGATTGCCAGCCTTTCTCAGGTTTCCAAGGCATTGGTTGTTCAGTGGTAAATTTCCCTAGCACCAACCATTCATGTCATTTTTCGACACTTTGTGCAAGGCTTTAGTTGTTAAGGGAAAGAGTAACCAACTTGTCAGCGACAACTGTCTTGAGTTTGGCATTTGTGACAATGTCCTGGGATTTCCCACAAACGCCTCACCTTCTAACTAGTATTGTGTGGCTTGTGAGCAGTATAGGGCAGAATCGACTACATGTACGTGTTCGTGAGAGTCTCAGCTTTCCATAGAGGGGTCATAGAAGTTCCTAGCTCCAACCATTCAGTCTCTACAGATATTTTTGTTAGAAGGATTTAAGCCCGACACTCCAAACTTAGGGTTAGTACCAATGCTCCACGTTTTTTCAAAGGTCCAACACACCTGCTCCTCGTTAGTATAGTGGTGAGTATCCCCGCCTGTCACGCGGGAGACCGGGGTTCAATTCCCCGACGGGGAGAAAGGACTGCTTTTTTTTAGGGTGAACAATGTTGCTGAGCCCACAAAGTGGAAAATATTCTTTGGAAAAAAGCTTTATGATACGATTGCCAGCCTTTGGGGTTAACTCAGGTTTCCAAGGCATTGGTTGTTCAGTGGTAGAATTCTCGCCTGCCACGCGGGAGGCCCGGGTTTTGAACGATTCCCGGCCAATGCAAGAAGTTTTGAACATGTAATTTCGACACTTTGTGCAAGGCTTTAGTTGTTAAATGGGAAAGAGTAACCAACTTGTCAGCGACAACTGTCTTGAGTTTGGCATTTGTGACAATGTCCTGGGATTTCCCACAAACGCCTCACCTTCTAACTAGTATTGTGTGGCTTGTGAGCGGTATAGGGCAGAATCGACTACATGTACGTGTTCGTGAGAGTCTCAGCTTTCCATAGAGGGGTCATAGAAGTTCCTAGCACCAACCATTCATGTCATTTCGACACTTTGTGCAAGGCTTTAGTTGTTAAATGGGAAAGAGTAACCAACTTGTCAGCGACAACTGTCTTGAGTTTGGCATTTGTGACAATGTCCTGGGATTTCCCACAAACGCCTCACCTTCTAACTAGTATTGTGTGGCTTGTGAGCAGTATAGGGCAGAATCGACTACATGTACGTGTTCGTGAGAGTCTCAGCTTTCCATAGAGGGGTCATAGAAGTTCCTAGCTCCAACCATTCAGTCTCTACAGATATTTTTGTTAGAAGGATTTAAGCCCGACACTCCAAACTTAGGGTTAGTACCAATGCTCCACGTTTTTTCAAAGGTCCAACACACCTGCTCCTCGTTAGTATAGTGGTGAGTATCCCCGCCTGTCACGCGGGAGACCGGGGTTCAATTCCCCGACGGGGAGAAAGGACTGCTTTTTTTTAGGGTGAACAATGTTGCTGAGCCCACAAAGTGGAAAATATTCTTTGGAAAAAAGCTTTATGATACGATTGCCAGCCTTTGGGGTTAACTCAGGTTTCCAAGGCATTGGTTGTTCAGTGGTAGAATTCTCGCCTGCCACGCGGGAGGCCCGGGTTCGATTCCCGGCCAATGCAAGAAGTTTTGAACATGTAATTTCGACACTTTGTGCAAGGCTTTAGTTGTTAAATGGGAAAGAGTAACCAACTTGTCAGCGACAACTGTCTTGAGTTTGGCATTTGTGACAATGTCCTGGGATTTCCCACAAACGCCTCACCTTCTAACTAGTATTGTGTGGCTTGTGAGCGGTATAGGGCAGAATCGACTACATGTACGTGTTCGTGAGAGTCTCAGCTTTCCATAGAGGGGTCATAGAAGTTCCTAGCACCAACCATTCATGTCATTTCGACACTTTGTGCAAGGCTTTAGTTGTTAAATGGGAAAGAGTAACCAACTTGTCAGCGACAACTGTCTTGAGTTTGGCATTTGTGACAATGTCCTGGGATTTCCCACAAACGCCTCACCTTCTAACTAGTATTGTGTGGCTTGTGAGCAGTATAGGGCAGAATCGACTACATGTACGTGTTCGTGAGAGTCTCAGCTTTCCATAGAGGGGTCATAGAAGTTCCTAGCACCAACCATTCATGTCATTTCACACTTTGTGCAAGGCTTTAGTTGTTAAATGGGAAAGAGTAACGCTTGTCAGCGACAACTGCTTGTCAGCGACAACTGTCTTGAGTTTGGCATTTGTGACAATGTCCTGGGATTTCCCACAAACGCCTCACCTTCTAACTAGTATTGTGTGGCTTGTGAGCAGTATAGGGCAGAATCGACTACATGTACGTGTTCGTGAGAGTCTCAGCTTTCCATAGAGGGGTCATAGAAGTTCCTAGCTCCAACCATTCAGTCTCTACAGATATTTTTGTTAGAAGGATTTAAGCCCGACACTCCAAACTTAGGGTTAGTACCAATGCTCCACGTTTTTTCAAAGGTCCAACACACCTGCTCCTCGTTAGTATAGTGGTGAGTATCCCCGCCTGTCACGCGGGAGACCGGGGTTCAATTCCCCGACGGGGAGAAAGGACTGCTTTTTTTTAGGGTGAACAATGTTGCTGAGCCCACAAAGTGGAAAATATTCTTTGGAAAAAAGCTTTATGATACGATTGCCAGCCTTTGGGGTTAACTCAGGTTTCCAAGGCATTGGTTGTTCAGTGGTAGAATTGCCTGCCACGCGGGAGGCCCGGGTTCGATTCCCGGCCAATGCAAGAAGTTTTGAACATGTCATTTCGACACTTTGTGCAAGGCTTTAGTTGTTAAATGGGAAAGAGTAACCAACTTGTCAGCGACAACTGTCTTGAGTTTGGCATTTGTGACAATGTCCTGGGATTTCCCACAAACGCCTCACCTTCTAACTAGTATTGTGTGGCTTGTGAGCAGTATAGGGCAGAATCGACTACATGTACGTGTTCGTGAGAGTCTCAGCTTTCCATAGAGGGGTCATAGAAGTTCCTAGCTCCAACCATTCAGTCTCTACAGATATTTTTGTTAGAAGGATTTAAGCCCGACACTCCAAACTTAGGGTTAGTACCAATGCTCCACGTTTTTTCAAAGGTCCAACACACCTGCTCCTCGTTAGTATAGTGGTGAGTATCCCCGCCTGTCACGCGGGAGACCGGGGTTCAATTCCCCGACGGGGAGAAAGGACTGCTTTTTTTTAGGGTGAACAATGTTGCTGAGCCCACAAAGTGGAAAATATTCTTTGGAAAAAAGCTTTATGATACGATTGCCAGCCTTTGGGGTTAACTCAGGTTTCCAAGGCATTGGTTGTTCAGTGGTAGAATTCTCGCCTGCCACGCGGGAGGCCCGGGTTCGATTCCCGGCCAATGCAAGAAGTTTTGAACATGTAATTTCGACACTTTGTGCAAGGCTTTAGTTGTTAAATGGGAAAGAGTAACCAACTTGTCAGCGACAACTGTCTTGAGTTTGGCATTTGTGACAATGTCCTGGGATTTCCCACAAACGCCTCACCTTCTAACTAGTATTGTGTGGCTTGTGAGCGGTATAGGGCAGAATCGACTACATGTACGTGTTCGTGAGAGTCTCAGCTTTCCATAGAGGGGTCATAGAAGTTCCTAGCACCAACCATTCATGTCATTTCGACACTTTGTGCAAGGCTTTAGTTGTTAAATGGGAAAGAGTAACCAACTTGTCAGCGACAACTGTCTTGAGTTTGGCATTTGTGACAATGTCCTGGGATTTCCCACAAACGCCTCACCTTCTAACTAGTATTGTGTGGCTTGTGAGCAGTATAGGGCAGAATCGACTACATGTACGTGTTCGTGAGAGTCTCAGCTTTCCATAGAGGGGTCATAGAAGTTCCTAGCTCCAACCATTCAGTCTCTACAGATATTTTTGTTAGAAGGATTTAAGCCCGACACTCCAAACTTAGGGTTAGTACCAATGCTCCACGTTTTTTCAAAGGTCCAACACACCTGCTCCTCGTTAGTATAGTGGTGAGTATCCCCGCCTGTCACGCGGGAGACCGGGGTTCAATTCCCCGACGGGGAGAAAGGACTGCTTTTTTTTAGGGTGAACAATGTTGCTGAGCCCACAAAGTGGAAAATATTCTTTGGAAAAAAGCTTTATGATACGATTGCCAGCCTTTGGGGTTAACTCAGGTTTCCAAGGCATTGGTTGTTCAGTGGTAGAATTCTCGCCTGCCACGCGGAGGCCCGGGTTCGATTCCCGGCCAATGCAAGAAGTTTTGAACATGTCATTTCGACACTTTGTGCAAGGCTTTAGTTGTTAAATGGGAAAGAGTAACCAACTTGTCAGCGACAACTGTCTTGAGTTTGGCATTTGTGACAATGTCCTGGGATTTCCCACAAACGCCTCACCTTCTAACTAGTATTGTGTGGCTTGTGAGCAGTATAGGGCAGAATCGACTACATGTACGTGTTCGTGAGAGTCTCAGCTTTCCATAGAGGGGTCATAGAAGTTCCTAGCTCCAACCATTCAGTCTCTACAGATATTTTTGTTAGAAGGATTTAAGCCCGACACTCCAAACTTAGGGTTAGTACCAATGCTCCACGTTTTTTCAAAGGTCCAACACACCTGCTCCTCGTTAGTATAGTGGTGAGTATCCCCGCCTGTCACGCGGGAGACCGGGGTTCAATTCCCCGACGGGGAGAAAGGACTGCTTTTTTTTAGGGTGAACAATGTTGCTGGCCCACAAAGTGGAAAATATTCTTTGGAAAAAAGCTTTATGATACGATTGCCAGCCTTTGGGGTTAACTCAGGTTTCCAAGGCATTGGTTGTTCAGTGGTAGAATTCTCGCCTGCCACGCGGGAGGCCCGGGTTCGATTCCCGGCCAATGCAAGAAGTTTTGAACATGTAATTTCGACACTTTGTGCAAGGCTTTAGTTGTTAAATGGGAAAGAGTAACCAACTTGTCAGCGACAACTGTCTTGAGTTTGGCATTTGTGACAATGTCCTGGGATTTCCCACAAACGCCTCACCTTCTAACTAGTATTGTGTGGCTTGTGAGCGGTATAGGGCAGAATCGACTACATGTACGTGTTCGTGAGAGTCTCAGCTTTCCATAGAGGGGTCATAGAAGTTCCTAGCACCAACCATTCATGTCATTTCAACACTTTGTGCAAGGCTTTAGTTGTTAAATGGGAAAGAGTAACCAACTTGTCAGCGACAACTGTCTTGAGTTTGGCATTTGTGACAATGTCCTGGGATTTCCCACAAACGCCTCACCTTCTAACTAGTATTGTGTGGCTTGTGAGCGGTATAGGGCAGAATCGACTACATGTACGTGTTCGTGAGAGTCTCAGCTTTCCATAGAGGGGTCATAGAAGTTCCTAGCACCAACCATTCATGTCATTTCGACACTTTGTGCAAGGCTTTAGTTGTTAAATGGGAAAGAGTAACCAACTTGTCAGCGACAACTGTCTTGAGTTTGGCATTTGTGACAATGTCCTGGGATTTCCCACAAACGCCTCACCTTCTAACTAGTATTGTGTGGCTTGTGAGCAGTATAGGGCAGAATCGACTACATGTACGTGTTCGTGAGAGTCTCAGCTTTCCATAGAGGGGTCATAGAAGTTCCTAGCTCCAACCATTCAGTCTCTACAGATATTTTTGTTAGAAGGATTTAAGCCCGACACTCCAAACTTAGGGTTAGTACCAATGCTCCACGTTTTTTCAAAGGTCCAACACACCTGCTCCTCGTTAGTATAGTGGTGAGTATCCCCGCCTGTCACGCGGGAGACCGGGGTTCAATTCCCCGACGGGGAGAAAGGACTGCTTTTTTTTAGGGTGAACAATGTTGCTGAGCCCACAAAGTGGAAAATATTCTTTGGAAAAAAGCTTTATGATACGATTGCCAGCCTTTGGGGTTAACTCAGGTTTCCAAGGCATTGGTTGTTCAGTGGTAGAATTCTCGCCTGCCACGCGGGAGGCCCGGGTTCGATTCCCGGCCAATGCAAGAAGTTTTGAACATGTAATTTCGACACTTTGTGCAAGGCTTTAGTTGTTAAATGGGAAAGAGTAACCAACTTGTCAGCGACAACTGTCTTGAGTTTGGCATTTGTGACAATGTCCTGGGATTTCCCACAAACGCCTCACCTTCTAACTAGTATTGTGTGGCTTGTGAGCGGTATAGGGCAGAATCGACTACATGTACGTGTTCGTGAGAGTCTCAGCTTTCCATAGAGGGGAGGGTCATAGAAGTTCCTAGCACCAACCATTCATGTCATTTCGACACTTTGTGCAAGGCTTTAGTTGTTAAATGGGAAAGAGTAACCAACTTGTCAGCGACAACTGTCTTGAGTTTGGCATTTGTGACAATGTCCTGGGATTTCCCACAAACGCCTCACCTTCTAACTAGTATTGTGTGGCTTGTGAGCAGTATAGGGCAGAATCGACTACATGTACGTGTTCGTGAGAGTCTCAGCTTTCCATAGAGGGGTCATAGAAGTTCCTAGCTCCAACCATTCAGTCTCTACAGATATTTTTGTTAGAAGGATTTAAGCCCGACACTCCAAACTTAGGGTTAGTACCAATGCTCCACGTTTTTTCAAAGGTCCAACACACCTGCTCCTCGTTAGTATAGTGGTGAGTATCCCCGCCTGTCACGCGGGAGACCGGGGTTCAATTCCCCGACGGGGAGAAAGGACTGCTTTTTTTTAGGGTGAACAATGTTGCTGAGCCCACAATGTGGAAAATTCTTTGGAAAAAAGCTTTATGATACGATTGCCAGCCTTTGGGGTTAACTCAGGTTTCCAAGGCATTGGTTGTTCAGTGGTAGAATTCTCGCCTGCCACGCGGGAGGCCCGGGTTCGATTCCCGGCCAATGCAAGAAGTTTTGAACATGTAATTTCGACACTTTGTGCAAGGCTTTAGTTGTTAAATGGGAAAGAGTAACCAACTTGTCAGCGACAACTGTCTTGAGTTTGGCATTTGTGACAATGTCCTGGGATTTCCCACAAACGCCTCACCTTCTAACTAGTATTGTGTGGCTTGTGAGCGGTATAGGGCAGAATTCCTAGGCAGACTACATGTACATGTACGTGTTCGTGAGAGTCTCAGCTTTCCATAGAGGGGTCATAGAAGTTCCTAGCATCCAACCATTCAGTCTCTACAGATATTTTTGTTAGAAGGATTTAAGCCCGACACTCCAAACTTAGGGTTAGTACCAATGCTCCACGTTTTTTCAAAGGTCCAACACACCTGCTCCTCGTTAGTATAGTGGTGAGTATCCCCGCCTGTCACGCGGGAGACCGGGGTTCAATTCCCCGACGGGGAGAAAGGACTGCTTTTTTTTTTTTTAGGGTGAACAATGTTGCTGAGCCCACAAAGTGGAAAATATTCTTTGGAAAAAAGCTTTATGATACGATTGCCAGCCTTTGGGGTTAACTCAGGTTTCCAAGGCATTGGTTGTTCAGTGGTAGAATTCTCGCCTGCCACGCGGGAGGCCCGGGTTCGATTCCCGGCCAATGCAAGAAGTTTTGAACATGTAATTTCGACACTTTGTGCAAGGCTTTAGTTGTTAAATGGGAAAGAGTAACCAACTTGTCAGCGACAACTGTCTTGAGTTTGGCATTTGTGACAATGTCCTGGGATTTCCCACAAACGCCTCACCTTCTAACTAGTATTGTGTGGCTTGTGAGCGGTATAGGGCAGAATCGACTACATGTACGTGTTCGTGAGAGTCTCAGCTTTCCATAGAGGGGCATAGAAGTTCCTAGCACCAACCATTCATGTCATTTCGACACTTTGTGCAAGGCTTTAGTTGTTAAATGGGAAAGAGTAACCAACTTGTCAGCGACAACTGTCTTGAGTTTGGCATTTGTGACAATGTCCTGGGATTTCCCACAAACGCCTCACCTTCTAACTAGTATTGTGTGGCTTGTGAGCAGTATAGGGCAGAATCGACTACATGTACGTGTTCGTGAGAGTCTCAGCTTTCCATAGAGGGGTCATAGAAGTTCCTAGCTCCAACCATTCAGTCTCTACAGATATTTTTGTTAGAAGGATTTAAGCCCGACACTCCAAACTTAGGGTTAGTACCAATGCTCCACGTTTTTCAAAGGTCCAACACACCTGCTCCTCGTTAGTATAGTGGTGAGTATCCCCGCCTGTCACGCGGGAGACCGGGGTCAATTCCCCGACGGGGAGAAAGGACTGCTTTTTTTTAGGGTGAACAATGTTGCTGAGCCCACAAAGTGGAAAATTTCTTTGGAAAAAAGCTTTATGATACGATTGCCAGCCTTTGGGGTTAACTCAGGTTTCCAAGGCATTGGTTGTTCAGTGGTAGAATTCTCGCCTGCCACGCGGGAGGCCCGGGTTCGATTCCCGGCCAATGCAAGAAGTTTTGAACATGTCATTTCGACACTTTGTGCAAGGCTTTAGTTGTTAAATGGGAAAGAGTAACCAACTTGTCAGCGACAACTGTCTTGAGTTTGGCATTTGTGACAATGTCCTGGGATTTCCCACAAACGCCTCACCTTCTAACTAGTATTGTGTGGCTTGTGAGCAGTATAGGGCAGAATCGACTACATGTACGTGTTCGTGAGAGTCTCAGCTTTCCATAGAGGGGTCATAGAAGTTCCTAGCTCCAACCATTCAGTCTCTACAGATATTTTTGTTAGAAGGATTTAAGCCCGACACTCCAAACTTAGGGTTAGTACCAATGCTCCACGTTTTTTCAAAGGTCCAACACACGCTCCTCGTTAGTATAGTGGTGAGTATCCCCGCCTGTCACGCGGGAGACCGGGTTCAATTCCCCGACGGGGAGAAAGGACTGCTTTTTTTTAGGGTGAACAATGTTGCTGAGCCCACAAAGTGGAAAATATTCTTTGGAAAAAAGCTTTATGATACGATTGCCAGCCTTTGGGGTTAACTCAGGTTTCCAAGGCATTGGTTGTTCAGTGGTAGAATTCTCGCCTGCCACGCGGGAGGCCCGGGTTCGATTCCCGGCCAATGCAAGAAGTTTTGAACATGTAATTTCGACACTTTGTGCAAGGCTTTAGTTGTTAAATGGGAAAGAGTAACCAACTTGTCAGCGACAACTGTCTTGAGTTTGGCATTTGTGACAATGTCCTGGGATTTCCCACAAACGCCTCACCTTCTAACTAGTATTGTGTGGCTTGTGAGCGGTATAGGGCAGAATCGACTACATGTACGTGTTCGTGAGAGTCTCAGCTTTCCATAGAGGGGTCATAAAGTTCCTAGCACCAACCATTCATGTCATTTCGACACTTTGTGCAAGGCTTTAGTTGTTAAATGGGAAAGAGTAACCAACTTGTCAGCGACAACTGTCTTGAGTTTGGCATTTGTGACAATGTCCTGGGATTTCCCACAAACGCCTCACCTTCTAACTAGTATTGTGTGGCTTGTGAGCGGTATAGGGCAGAATCGACTACATGTACGTGTTCGTGAGAGTCTCAGCTTTCCATAGAGGGGTCATAGAAGTTCCTAGCACCAACCATTCATGTCATTTCGACACTTTGTGCAAGGCTTTAGTTGTTAAATGGGAAAGAGTAACCAACTTGTCAGCGACAACTGTCTTGAGTTTGGCATTTGTGACAATGTCCTGGGATTTCCCACAAACGCCTCACCTTCTAACTAGTATTGTGTGGCTTGTGAGCAGTATAGGGCAGAATCGACTACATGTACGTGTTCGTGAGAGTCTCAGCTTTCCATAGAGGGGTCATAGAAGTTCCTAGCTCCAACCATTCAGTCTCTACAGATATTTTTGTTAGAAGGATTTAAGCCCGACACTCCAAACTTAGGGTTAGTACCAATGCTCCACGTTTTTTCAAAGGTCCAACACACCTGCTCCTCGTTAGTATAGTGGTGAGTATCCCCGCCTGTCACGCGGGAGACCGGGGTTCAATTCCCCGACGGGGAGAAAGGACTGCTTTTTTTTAGGGTGAACAATGTTGCTGAGCCCACAAAGTGGAAAATATTCTTTGGAAAAAAGCTTTATGATACGATTGCCAGCCTTTGGGGTTAACTCAGGTTTCCAAGGCATTGGTTGTTCAGTGGTAGAATTCTCGCCTGCCACGCGGGAGGCCCGGGTTCGATTCCCGGCCAATGCAAGAAGTTTTGAACATGTCATTTCGACACTTTGTGCAAGGCTTTAGTTGTTAAATGGGAAAGAGTAACCAACTTGTCAGCGACAACTGTCTTGAGTTTGGCATTTGTGACAATGTCCTGGGATTCCCACAAACGCCTCACCTTCTAACTAGTATTGTGTGGCTTGTGAGCAGTATAGGGCAGAATCGACTACATGTACGTGTTCGTGAGAGTCTCAGCTTTCCATAGAGGGGTCATAGAAGTTCCTAGCTCCAACCATTCAGTCATCTCTCTACAGATATTTTTGTTAGAAGGATTTAAGCCCGACACTCCAAACTTAGGGTTAGTACCAATGCTCCACGTTTTTTCAAAGGTCCAACACACCTGCTCCTCGTTAGTATAGTGGTGAGTATCCCCCCTGTCACGCGGGAGACCGGGGTTCAATTCCCCGACGGGGAGAAAGGACTGCTTTTTTTTAGGGTGAACAATGTTGCTGAGCCCACAAAGTGGAAAATATTCTTTGGAAAAAAGCTTTATGATACGATTGCCAGCCTTTGGGGTTAACTCAGGTTTCCAAGGCATTGGTTGTTCAGTGGTAGAATTCTCGCCTGCCACGCGGGAGGCCCGGGTTCGATTCCCGGCCAATGCAAGAAGTTTTGAACATGTAATTTCGACACTTTGTGCAAGGCTTTAGTTGTTAAATGGGAAAGAGTAACCAACTTGTCAGCGACAACTGTCTTGAGTTTGGCATTTGTGACAATGTCCTGGGATTTCCCACAAACGCCTCACCTTCTAACTAGTATTGTGTGGCTTGTGAGCAGTATAGGGCAGAATCGACTACATGTACGTGTTCGTGAGAGTCTCAGCTTTCCATAGAGGGGTCATAGAAGTTCCTAGCTCCAACCATTCAGTCTCTACAGATATTTTTGTTAGAAGGATTTAAGCCCGACACTCCAAACTTAGGGTTAGTACCAATGCTCCACGTTTTTTCAAAGGTCCAACACACCTGCTCCTCGTTAGTATAGTGGTGAGTATCCCCGCCTGTCACGCGGGAGACCGGGGTTCAATTCCCCGACGGGGAGAAAGGACTGCTTTTTTTAGGGTGAACAATGTTGCTGAGCCCACAAAGTGGAAAATATTCTTTGGAAAAAAGCTTTATGATACGATTGCCAGCCTTTGGGGTTAACTCAGGTTTCCAAGGCATTGGTTGTTCAGTGGTAGAATTCTCGCCTGCCACGCGGGAGGCCCGGGTTCGATTCCCGGCCAATGCAAGAAGTTTTGAACATGTCATTTCGACACTTTGTGCAAGGCTTTAGTTGTTAAATGGGAAAGAGTAACCAACTTGTCAGCGACAACTGTCTTGAGTTTGGCATTTGTGACAATGTCCTGGGATTTCCCACAAACGCCTCACCTTCTAACTAGTATTGTGTGGCTTGTGAGCAGTATAGGGCAGAATCGAGAATACATGTACGTGTTCGTGAGAGTCTCAGCTTTCCATAGAGGGGTCATAGAAGTTCCTAGCTCCAACCATTCAGTCTCTACAGATATTTTTGTTAGAAGGATTTAAGCCCGACACTCCAAACTTAGGGTTAGTACCAATGCTCCACGTTTTTTCAAAGGTCCAACACACCTGCTCCTCGTTAGTATAGTGGTGAGTATCCCCGCCTGTCACGCGGGAGACCGGGGTTCAATTCCCCGACGGGGAGAAAGGACTGCTTTTTTTTTTTTAGGGTGAACAATGTTGCTGAGCCCACAAAGTGGAAAATATTCTTTGGAAAAAAGCTTTATGATACGATTGCCAGCCTTTGGGGTTAACTCAGGTTTCCAAGGCATTGGTTGTTCAGTGGTAGAATTCTCGCCTGCCACGCGGGAGGCCCGGGTTCGATTCCCGGCCAATGCAAGAAGTTTTGAACATGTAATTTCGACACTTTGTGCAAGGCTTTAGTTGTTAAATGGGAAAGAGTAACCAACTTGTCAGCGACAACTGTCTTGAGTTTGGCATTTGTGACAATGTCCTGGGATTTCCCACAAACGCCTCACCTTCTAACTAGTATTGTGTGGCTTGTGAGCAGTATAGGGCAGAATCGACTACATGTACGTGTTCGTGAGAGTCTCAGCTTTCCATAGAGGGGTCATAGAAGTTCCTAGCACCAACCATTCATGTCATTTCGACACTTTGTGCAAGGCTTTAGTTGTTAAATGGGAAAGAGTAACCAACTTGTCAGCGACAACTGTCTTGAGTTTGGCATTTGTGACAATGTCCTGGGATTTCCCACAAACGCCTCACCTTCTAACTAGTATTGTGTGGCTTGTGAGCGGTATAGGGCAGAATCGACTACATGTACGTGTTCGTGAGAGTCTCAGCTTTCCATAGAGGGGTCATAGAAGTTCCTAGCACCAACCATTCATGTCATTTCGACACTTTGTGCAAGGCTTTAGTTGTTAAATGGGAAAGAGTAACCAACTTGTCAGCGACAACTGTCTTGAGTTTGGCATTTGTGACAATGTCCTGGGATTTCCCACAAACGCCTCACCTTCTAACTAGTATTGTGTGGCTTGTGAGCAGTATAGGGCAGAATCGACTACATGTACGTGTTCGTGAGAGTCTCAGCTTTCCATAGAGGGGTCATAGAAGTTCCTAGCTCCAACCATTCAGTCTCTACAGATATTTTTGTTAGAAGGATTTAAGCCCGACACTCCAAACTTAGGGTTAGTACCAATGCTCCACGTTTTTTCAAAGGTCCAACACACCTGCTCCTCGTTAGTATAGTGGTGAGTATCCCCGCCTGTCACGCGGGAGACCGGGGTTCAATTCCCCGACGGGGAGAAAGGACTGCTTTTTTTTAGGGTGAACAATGTTGCTGAGCCCACAAAGTGGAAAATATTCTTTGGAAAAAAGCTTTATGATACGATTGCCAGCCTTTGGGGTTAACTCAGGTTTCCAAGGCATTGGTTGTTCAGTGGTAGAATTCTCGCCTGCCACGCGGGAGGCCCGGGTTCGATTCCCGGCCAATGCAAGAAGTTTTGAACATGTAATTTCGACACTTTGTGCAAGGCTTTAGTTGTTAAATGGGAAAGAGTAACCAACTTGTCAGCGACAACTGTCTTGAGTTTGGCATTTGTGACAATGTCCTGGGATTTCCAAAACGCCTCACCTTCTAACTAGTATTGTGTGGCTTGTGAGCGGTATAGGGCAGAATCGACTACATGTACGTGTTCGTGAGAGTCTCAGCTTTCCATAGAGGGGTCATAGAAGTTCCTAGCACCAACCATTCATGTCATTTCGACACTTTGTGCAAGGCTTTAGTTGTTAAATGGGAAAGAGTAACCAACTTGTCAGCGACAACTGTCTTGAGTTTGGCATTTGTGACAATGTCCTGGGATTTCCCACAAACGCCTCACCTTCTAACTAGTATTGTGTGGCTTGTGAGCAGTATAGGGCAGAATCGACTACATGTACGTGTTCGTGAGAGTCTCAGCTTTCCATAGAGGGGTCATAGAAGTTCCTAGCTCCAACCATTCAGTCTCTACAGATATTTTTGTTAGAAGGATTTAAGCCCGACACTCCAAACTTAGGGTTAGTACCAATGCTCCACGTTTTTTCAAAGGTCCAACACACCTGCTCCTCGTTAGTATAGTATAGTGGTGAGTATCCCCGCCTGTCACGCGGGAGACCGGGGTTCAATTCCCCGACGGGGAGAAAGGACTGCTTTTTTTTAGGGTGAACAATGTTGCTGAGCCCACAAAGTGGAAAATATTCTTTGGAAAAAAGCTTTATGATACGATTGCCAGCCTTTGGGGTTAACTCAGGTTTCCAAGGCATTGGTTGTTCAGTGGTAGAATTCTCGCCTGCCACGCGGGAGGCCCGGGTTCGATTCCCGGCCAATGCAAGAAGTTTTGAACATGTAATTTCGACACTTTGTGCAAGGCTTTAGTTGTTAAATGGGAAAGAGTAACCAACTTGTCAGCGACAACTGTCTTGAGTTTGGCATTTGTGACAATGTCCTGGGATTTCCCACAAACGCCTCACCTTCTAACTAGTATTGTGTGGCTTGTGAGCAGTATAGGGCAGAATCGACTACATGTACGTGTTCGTGAGAGTCTCAGCTTTCCATAGAGGGGTCATAGAAGTTCCTAGCTCCAACCATTCAGTCTCTACAGATATTTTTGTTAAAGGAAAGAGTAAGCCAACTTGTCACTCCAAACTTAGGGTTAGTACCAATGCTCCACGTTTTTCAAAGGTCCAACACACCTGCTCCTCGTTAGTATAGTGGTGAGTATCCCCGCCTGTCACGTAGACCGGGCAGAATCAATTCCCCGACGGGGAGAAAGGACTGCTTTTTTTTAGGGTGAACAATGTTGCTGAGCCCACAAAGTGGAAAATATTCTTTGGAAAAAGCTTTATGATACGATTGCCAGCCTTTGGGGTTAACTCAGGTTTCCAAGGCATTGGTTGTTCAGTGGTAGAATTCTCGCCTGCCACGCGGGAGGCCCGGGTTCGATTCCCGGCCAATGCAAGAAGTTTTGAACATGTCATTTCGACACTTTGTGCAAGGCTTTAGTTGTTAAATGGGAAAGAGTAACCAACTTGTCAGCGACAACTGTCTTGAGTTTGGCATTTGTGACAATGTCCTGGGATTTCCCACAAACGCCTCACCTTCTAACTAGTATTGTGTGGCTTGTGAGCGGTATAGGGCAGAATCGACTACATGTACGTGTTCGTGAGAGTCTCAGCTTTCCATAGAGGGGTCATAGAAGTTCCTAGCACCAACCATTCAGTGTCATTTCAACACTTTGTGCAAGGCTTTAGTTGTTAAATGGGAAAGAGTAACCAACTTGTCAGCGACAACTGTCTTGAGTTTGGCATTTGTGACAATGTCCTGGGATTTCCCACAAACGCCTCACCTTCTAACTAGTATTGTGTGGCTTGTGAGCAGTATAGGGCAGAATCGACTACATGTACGTGTTCGTGAGAGTCTCAGCTTTCCATAGAGGGGTCATAGAAGTTCCTAGCACCAACCATTCATGTCATTTCGACACTTTGTGCAAGGCTTTAGTTGTTAAATGGGAAAGAGTAACCAACTTGTCAGCGACAACTGTCTTGAGTTTGGCATTTGTGACAATGTCCTGGGATTTCCCACAAACGCCTCACCTTCTAACTAGTATTGTGTGGCTTGTGAGCGGTATAGGGCAGAATCGACTACATGTACGTGTTCGTGAGAGTCTCAGCTTTCCATAGAGGGGTCATAGAAGTTCCTAGCACCAACCATTCATGTCATTTCGACACTTTGTGCAAGGCTTTAGTTGTTAAATGGGAAAGAGTAACCAACTTGTCAGCGACAACTGTCTTGAGTTTGGCATTTGTGACAATGTCCTGGGATTTCCCACAAACGCCTCACCTTCTAACTAGTATTGTGTGGCTTGTGAGCAGTATAGGGCAGAATCGACTACATGTACGTGTTCGTGAGAGTCTCAGCTTTCCATAGAGGGGTCATAGAAGTTCCTAGCTCCAACCATTCAGTCTCTACAGATATTTTTGTTAGAAGGATTTAAGCCCGACACTCCAAACTTAGGGTTAGTACCAATGCTCCACGTTTTTTCAAAGGTCCAACACACCTGCTCCTCGTTAGTATAGTGGTGAGTATCCCCGCCTGTCACGCGGGAGACCGGGGTTCAATTCCCCGACGGGGAGAAAGGACTGCTTTTTTTTAGGGTGAACAATGTTGCTGAGCCCACAAAGTGGAAAATATTCTTTGGAAAAAAGCTTTATGATACGATTGCCAGCCTTTGGGGTTAACTCAGGTTTCCAAGGCATTGGTTGTTCAGTGGTAGAATTCTCGCCTGCCACGCGGGAGGCCCGGGTTCGATTCCCGGCCAATGCAAGAAGTTTTGAACATGTAATTTCGACACTTTGTGCAAGGCTTTAGTTGTTAAATGGGAAAGAGTAACCAACTTGTCAGCGACAACTGTCTTGAGTTTGGCATTTGTGACAATGTCCTGGGATTTCCCACAAACGCCTCACCTTCTAACTAGTATTGTGTGGCTTGTGAGCGGTATAGGGCAGAATCGACTACATGTACGTGTTCGTGAGAGTCTCAGCTTTCCATAGAGGGGTCATAGAAGTTCCTAGCACCAACCATTATGTCATTTCGACACTTTGTGCAAGGCTTTAGTTGTTAAATGGGAAAGAGTAACCAACTTGTCAGCGACAACTGTCTTGAGTTTGGCATTTGTGACAATGTCCTGGGATTTCCCACAAACGCCTCACCTTCTAACTAGTATTGTGTGGCTTGTGAGCGGTATAGGGCAGAATCGACTACATGTACGTGTTCGTGAGAGTCTCAGCTTTCCATAGAGGGGTCATAGAAGTTCCTAGCACCAACCATTCATGTCATTTCAACACTTTGTGCAAGGCTTTAGTTGTTAAATGGGAAAGAGTAACCAACTTGTCAGCGACAACTGTCTTGAGTTTGTCTTGAGTTTGGCATTTGTGACAATGTCCTGGGATTTCCCACAAACGCCTCACCTTCTAACTAGTATTGTGTGGCTTGTGAGCGGTATAGGGCAGAATCGACTACATGTACGTGTTCGTGAGAGTCTCAGCTTTCCATAGAGGGGTCATAGAAGTTCCTAGCACCAACCATTCATGTCATTTCAACACTTTGTGCAAGGCTTTAGTTGTTAAATGGGAAAGAGTAACCAACTTGTCAGCGACAACTGTCTTGAGTTTGGCATTTGTGACAATGTCCTGGGATTTCCCACAAACGCCTCACCTTCTAACTAGTATTGTGTGGCTTGTGAGCAGTATAGGGCAGAATCGACTACATGTACGTGTTCGTGAGAGTCTCAGCTTTCCATAGAGGGGTCATAGAAGTTCCTAGCTCCAACCATTCAGTCTCTACAGATATTTTTGTTAGAAGGATTTAAGCCCGACACTCCAAACTTAGGGTTAGTACCAATGCTCCACGTTTTTTCAAAGGTCCAACACACCTGCTCCTCGTTAGTATAGTGGTGAGTATCCCCGCCTGTCACGCGGGAGACCGGGGTTCAATTCCCCGACGGGGAGAAAGGACTGCTTTTTTTTAGGGTGAACAATGTTGCTGAGCCCACAAAGTGGAAAATATTCTTTGGAAAAAAGCTTTATGATACGATTGCCAGCCTTTGGGGTTAACTCAGGTTTCCAAGGCATTGGTTGTTCAGTGGTAGAATTCTCGCCTGCCACGCGGGAGGCCCGGGTTCGATTCCCGGCCAATGCAAGAAGTTTTGAACATGTAATTTCGACACTTTGTGCAAGGCTTTAGTTGTTAAATGGGAAAGAGTAACCAACTTGTCAGCGACAACTGTCTTGAGTTTGGCATTTGTGACAATGTCCTGGGATTTCCCACAAACGCCTCACCTTCTAACTAGTATTGTGTGGCTTGTGAGCGGTATAGGGCAGAATCGACTACATGTACGTGTTCGTGAGAGTCTCAGCTTTCCATAGAGGGGTCATAGAAGTTCCTAGCACCAACCATTCATGTCATTTCGACACTTTGTGCAAGGCTTTAGTTGTTAAATGGGAAAGAGTAACCAACTTGTCAGCGACAACTGTCTTGAGTTTGGCATTTGTGACAATGTCCTGGGATTTCCCACAAACGCCTCACCTTCTAACTAGTATTGTGTGGCTTGTGAGCAGAATCGAGAATCTACATGTACGTGTTCGTGAGAGTCTCAGCTTTCCATAGAGGGGTCATAGAAGTTCCTAGCACCAACCATTCATCTCTACAGTATTTTTGTTATTTCCCGAACAAACTTTGTGCAAGCTCTTTAGTTGTTAAATGGGAAAGTGGTGAGTAACGCAGACTTGTTCAGCGACAACTGTCTTTTTTTTTCGAACAATGTTTGGCATATTGTTTATGATTTGTGACAATGTCCAGGGATTTCCCACAAACTCACCTTTAACTAGTATTGTGTTGTTCAGTGGTAGAATCGACTACATGTACGTGTTCGTGAGAGTCTCAGCTTTCCATAGAATGCAAGAAGTTCCTGAAACCATTCATGTCATTTCGACACTTTGTGCAAGGCTTTAGTTGTTAAATGGGAAAGAGTAACCAACTTGTCAGCGACAACTGTCTTGAGTTTGGCATTTGTGACAATGTCCTGGGATTTCCCACAAACGCCTCACCTTCTAACTAGTATTTGTGGCTTGTGAGCGGTATAGGGCAGAATCGACTACATGTACGTGTTCGTGAGAGTCTCAGCTTTCCATAGAGGGGTCATAGAAGTTCCTAGCACCAACCATTCATGTCATTTCGACACTTTGTGCAAGGCTTTAGTTGTTAAATGGGAAAGAGTAACCAACTTGTCAGCGACAACTGTCTTGAGTTTGGCATTTGTGACAATGTCCTGGGATTTCCCACAAACGCCTCACCTTCTAACTAGTATTGTGTGGCTTGTGAGCAGTATAGGGCAGAATCGACTACATGTACGTGTTCGTGAGAGTCTCAGCTTTCCATAGAGGGGTCATAGAAGTTCCTAGCTCCAACCATTCAGTCTCTACAGATATTTTTGTTAGAAGGATTTAAGCCCGACACTCCAAACTTAGGGTTAGTACCAATGCTCCACGTTTTTTCAAAGGTCCAACACACCTGCTCCTCGTTAGTATAGTGGTGAGTATCCCCGCCTGTCACGCGGGAGAGGGGGTTCAATTCCCCGACGGGGAGAAAGGACTGCTTTTTTTTAGGGTGAACAATGTTGCTGAGCCCACAAAGTGGAAAATATTCTTTGGAAAAAAGCTTTATGATACGATTGCCAGCCTTTGGGGTTAACTCAGGTTTCCAAGGCATTGGTTGTTCAGTGGTAGAATTCTCGCCTGCCACGCGGGAGGCCCGGGTTCGATTCCCGGCCAATGCAAGAAGTTTTGAACATGTAATTTCGACACTTTGTGCAAGGCTTTAGTTGTTAAATGGGAAAGAGTAACCAACTTGTCAGCGACAACTGTCTTGAGTTTGGCATTTGTGACAATGTCCTGGGATTTCCCACAAACGCCTCACCTTCTAACTAGTATTGTGTGGCTTGTGAGCGGTATAGGGCAGAATCGACTACATGTACGTGTTCGTGAGAGTCTCAGCTTTCCATAGAGGGGTCATAGAAGTTCCTAGCACCAACCATTCATGTCATTTCGACACTTTGTGCAAGGTTTAGTTGTTAAATGGGAAAGAGTAACCAACTTGTCAGCGACAACTGTCTTGAGTTTGGCATTTGTGACAATGTCCTGGGATTTCCCACAAACGCCTCACCTTCTAACTAGTATTGTGTGGCTTGTGAGCGGTATAGGGCAGAATCGACTACATGTACGTGTTCGTGAGAGTCTCAGCTTTCCATAGAGGGGTCATAGAAGTTCCTAGCACCAACCATTCATGTCATTTCAACACTTTGTGCAAGGCTTTAGTTGTTAAATGGGAAAGAGTAACCAACTTGTCAGCGACAACTGTCTTGAGTTTGGCATTTGTGACAATGTCCTGGGATTTCCCACAAACGCCTCACCTTCTAACTAGTATTGTGTGGCTTGTGAGCAGTATAGGGCAGAATCGACTACATGTACGTGTTCGTGAGAGTCTCAGCTTTCCATAGAGGGGTCATAGAAGTTCCTAGCTCCAACCATTCAGTCTCTACAGATATTTTTGTTAGAAGGTCTCTACAGATATTTTTGTTAGAAGGATTAGCCCGACACTCCAAACTTAGGGTTAGTACCAATGCTCCACGTTTTTTCAAAGGTCCAACACACCTGCTCCTCGTTAGTATAGTGGTGAGTATCCCCGCCTGTCACGCGGGAGACCGGGGTTCAATTCCCCGACGGGGAGAAAGGACTGCTTTTTTTTAGGGTGAACAATGTTGCTGAGCCCACAAAGTGGAAAATATTCTTTGGAAAAAAGCTTTATGATACGATTGCCAGCCTTTGGGGTTAACTCAGGTTTCCAAGGCATTGGTTGTTCAGTGGTAGAATTCTCGCCTGCCACGCGGGAGGCCCGGGTTCGATTCCCGGCCAATGCAAGAAGTTTTGAACATGTAATTTCGACACTTTGTGCAAGGCTTTAGTTGTTAAATGGGAAAGAGTAACCAACTTGTCAGCGACAACTGTCTTGAGTTTGGCATTTGTGACAATGTCCTGGGATTTCCCACAAACGCCTCACCTTCTAACTAGTATTGTGTGGCTTGTGAGCGTATAGGGCAGAATCGACTACATGTACGTGTTCGTGAGAGTCTCAGCTTTCCATAGAGGGGTCATAGAAGTTCCTAGCACCAACCATTCATGTCATTTCGACACTTTGTGCAAGGCTTTAGTTGTTAAATGGGAAAGAGTAACCAACTTGTCAGCGACAACTGTCTTGAGTTTGGCATTTGTGACAATGTCCTGGGATTTCCCACAAACGCCTCACCTTCTAACTAGTATTGTGTGGCTTGTGAGCAGTATAGGGCAGAATCGACTACATGTACGTGTTCGTGAGAGTCTCAGCTTTCCATAGAGGGGTCATAGAAGTTCCTAGCACCAACCATTCATGTCATTTCGACACTTTGTGCAAGGCTTTTTGTTAAATGGGAAAGAGTAACCAACTTGTCAGCGACAACTGTCTTGAGTTTGGCATTTGTGACAATGTCCTGGGATTTCCCACAAACGCCTCACCTTCTAACTAGTATTGTGTGGCTTGTGAGCAGTATATAGGGCAGAATCGACTACATGTACGTGTTCGTGAGAGTCTCAGCTTTCCATAGAGGGGTTCAGTAGAAGTTCCTAGCACCAACCATTCATGTCATTTCGACACTTTGTGCAAGGCTTTAGTTGTTAAATGGGAAAGAGTAACCAACTTGTCAGCGACAACTGTCTTGAGTTTGGCATTTGTGACAATGTCCTGGGATTTCCCACAAACGCCTCACCTTCTAACTAGTATTGTGTGGCTTGTGAGCGGTATAGGGCAGAATCGACTACATGTACGTGTTCGTGAGAGTCTCAGCTTTCCATAGAGGGGTCATAGAAGTTCCTAGCACCAACCATTCATGTCATTTCGACACTTTGTGCAAGGCTTTAGTTGTTAAATGGGAAAGAGTAACCAACTTGTCAGCGACAACTGTCTTGAGTTTGGCATTTGTGACAATGTCCTGGGATTTCCCACAAACGCCTCACCTTCTAACTAGTATTGTGTGGCTTGTGAGCAGTATAGGGCAGATCGACTACATGTACGTGTTCGTGAGAGTCTCAGCTTTCCATAGAGGGGTCATAGAAGTTCCTAGCTCCAACCATTCAGTCTCTACAGATATTTTTGTTAGAAGGATTTAAGCCCGACACTCCAAACTTAGGGTTAGTACCAATGCTCCACGTTTTTTCAAAGGTCCAACACACCTGCTCCTCGTTAGTATAGTGGTGAGTATCCCCGCCTGTCACGCGGGAGACCGGGGTTCAATTCCCCGACGGGGAGAAAGGACTGCTTTTTTTTAGGGTGAACAATGTTGCTGAGCCCACAAAGTGGAAAATATTCTTTGGAAAAAAGCTTTATGATACGATTGCCAGCCTTTGGGGTTAACTCAGGTTTCCAAGGCATTGGTTGTTCAGTGGTAGAATTCTCGCCTGCCACGCGGGAGGCCCGGGTTCGATTCCCGGCCAATGCAAGAAGTTTTGAACATGTAATTTCGACACTTTGTGCAAGGCTTTAGTTGTTAAATGGGAAAGAGTAACCAACTTGTCAGCGACAACTGTCTTGAGTTTGGCATTTGTGACAATGTCCTGGGATTTCCCACAAACGCCTCACCTTCTAACTAGTATTGTGTGGCTTGTGAGCGGTATAGGGCAGAATCGACTACATGTACGTGTTCGTGAGAGTCTCAGCTTTCCATAGAGGGGTCATAGAAGTTCCTAGCACCAACCATTCATGTCATTTCGACACTTTGTGCAAGGCTTTAGTTGTTAAATGGGAAAGAGTAACCAACTTGTCAGCGACAACTGTCTTGAGTTTGGCATTTGTGACAATGTCCTGGGATTTCCCACAAACGCCTCACCTTCTAACTAGTATTGTGTGGCTTGTGAGCGGTATAGGGCAGAATCGACTACATGTACGTGTTCGTGAGAGTCTCAGCTTTCCATAGAGGGGTCATAGAAGTTCCTAGCACCAACCATTCATGTCATTTCGACACTTTGTGCAAGGCTTTAGTGACAACTGTCTTGAGTTTGGCATTTGTGACAATGTCCTGGGATTTCCCACAAACGCCTCACCTTCTAACTAGTATTGTGTGGCTTGTGAGCGGTATAGGGCAGAATCGACTACATGTACGTGTTCGTGAGAGTCTCAGCTTTCCATAGAGGGGTCATAGAAGTTCCTAGCACCAACCATTCATGTCATTTCAACACTTTGTGCAAGGCTTTAGTTGTTAAATGGGAAAGAGTAACCAACTTGTCAGCGACAACTGTCTTGAGTTTGGCATTTGTGACAATGTCCTGGGATTTCCCACAAACGCCTCACCTTCTAACTAGTATTGTGTGGCTTGTGAGCAGTATAGGGCAGAATCGACTACATGTACGTGTTCGTGAGAGTCTCAGCTTTCCATAGAGGGGTCATAGAAGTTCCTAGCTCCAACCATTCAGTCTCTACAGATATTTTTGTTAGAAGGATTTAAGCCCGACACTCCAAACTTAGGGTTAGTACCAATGCTCCACGTTTTTTCAAAGGTCCAACACACCTGCTCCTCGTTAGTATAGTGGTGAGTATCCCCGCCTGTCACGCGGGAGACCGGGGTTCAATTCCCCGACGGGGAGAAAGGACTGCTTTTTTTTAGGGTGAACAATGTTGCTGAGCCCACAAAGTGGAAAATATTCTTTGGAAAAAAGCTTTATGATACGATTGCCAGCCTTTGGGGTTAACTCAGGTTTCCAAGGCATTGGTTGTTCAGTGGTAGAATTCTCGCCTGCCACGCGGGAGGCCCGGGTTCGATTCCCGGCCAATGCAAGAAGTTTTGAACATGTAATTTCGACACTTTGTGCAAGGCTTTAGTTGTTAAATGGGAAAGAGTAACCAACTTGTCAGCGACAACTGTCTTGAGTTTGGCATTTGTGACAATGTCCTGGGATTTCCCACAAACGCCTCACCTTCTAACTAGTATTGTGTGGCTTGTGAGCGGTATAGGGCAGAATCGACTACATGTACGTGTTCGTGAGAGTCTCAGCTTTCCATAGAGGGGTCATAGAAGTTCCTAGCACCAACCATTCATGTCATTTCGACACTTTGTGCAAGGCTTTAGTTGTTAAATGGGAAAGAGTAACCAACTTGTCAGCGACAACTGTCTTGAGTTTGGCATTTGTGACAATGTCCTGGGATTTCCCACAAACGCCTCACCTTCTAACTAGTATTGTGTGGCTTGTGAGCGGTATAGGGCAGAATCGACTACATGTACGTGTTCGTGAGAGTCTCAGCTTTCCATAGAGGGGTCATAGAAGTTCCTAGCACCAACCATTCATGTCATTTCAACACTTTGTGCAAGGCTTTAGTTGTTAAATGGGAAAGAGTAACCAACTTGTCAGCGACAACTGTCTTGAGTTTGGCATTTGTGACAATGTCCTGGGATTTCCCACAAACGCCTCACCTTCTAACTAGTATTGTGTGGCTTGTGAGCAGTATAGGGCAGAATCGACTACATGTACGTGTTCGTGAGAGTCTCAGCTTTCCATAGAGGGGTCATAGAAGTTCCTAGCTCCAACCATTCAGTCTCTACAGATATTTTTGTTAGAAGGATTTAAGCCCGACACTCCAAACTTAGGGTTAGTACCAATGCTCCACGTTTTTTCAAAGGTCCAACACACCTGCTCCTCGTTAGTATAGTGGTGAGTATCCCCGCCTGTCACGCGGGAGACCGGGGTTCAATTCCCCGACGGGGAGAAAGGACTGCTTTTTTTTAGGGTGAACAATGTTGCTGAGCCCACAAAGTGGAAAATATTCTTTGGAAAAAAGCTTTATGATACGATTGCCAGCCTTTGGGGTTAACTCAGGTTTCCAAGGCATTGGTTGTTCAGTGGTAGAATTCTCGCCTGCCACGCGGGAGGCCCGGGTTCGATTCCCGGCCAATGCAAGAAGTTTTGAACATGTAATTTCGACACTTTGTGCAAGGCTTTAGTTGTTAAATGGGAAAGAGTAACCAACTTGTCAGCGACAAGTCTTGAGTTTGGCATTTGTGACAATGTCCTGGGATTTCCCACAAACGCCTCACCTTCTAACTAGTATTGTGTGGCTTGTGAGCAGTATAGGGCAGAATCGACTACATGTACGTGTTCGTGAGAGTCTCAGCTTTCCATAGAGGGGTCATAGAAGTTCCTAGCACCAACCATTCATGTCATTTCGACACTTTGTGCAAGGCTTTAGTTGTTAAATGGGAAAGAGTAACCAACTTGTCAGCGACAACTGTCTTGAGTTTGGCATTTGTGACAATGTCCTGGGATTTCCCACAAACGCCTCACCTTCTAACTAGTATTGTGTGGCTTGTGAGCGGTATAGGGCAGAATCGACTACATGTACGTGTTCGTGAGAGTCTCAGCTTTCCATAGAGGGGTCATAGAAGTTCCTAGCACCAACCATTCATGTCATTTCAACACTTTGTGCAAGGCTTTAGTTGTTAAATGGGAAAGAGTAACCAACTTGTCAGCGACAACTGTCTTGAGTTTGGCATTTGTGACAATGTCCTGGGATTTCCCACAAACGCCTCACCTTCTAACTAGTATTGTGTGGCTTGTGAGCAGTATAGGGCAGAATCGACTACATGTACGTGTTCGTGAGAGTCTCAGCTTTCCATAGAGGGGTCATAGAAGTTCCTAGCTCCAACCATTCAGTCTCTACAGATATTTTTGTTAGAAGGATTTAAGCCCGACACTCCAAACTTAGGGTTAGTACCAATGCTCCACGTTTTTTCAAAGGTCCAACACACCTGCTCCTCGTTAGTATAGTGGTGAGTATCCCCGCCTGTCACGCGGGAGACCGGGGTTCAATTCCCCGACGGGGAGAAAGGACTGCTTTTTTTTAGGGTGAACAATGTTGCTGAGCCCACAAAGTGGAAAATATTCTTTGGAAAAAAGCTTTATGATACGATTGCCAGCCTTTGGGGTTAACTCAGGTTTCCAAGGCATTGGTTGTTCAGTGGTAGAATTCTCGCCTGCGAGGCCCGGGTTCGATTCCCGGCCAATGCAAGAAGTTTTGAACATGTAATTTCGACACTTTGTGCAAGGCTTTAGTTGTTAAATGGGAAAGAGTAACCAACTTGTCAGCGACAACTGTCTTGAGTTTGGCATTTGTGACAATGTCCTGGGATTTCCCACAAACGCCTCACCTTCTAACTAGTATTGTGTGGCTTGTGAGCGGTATAGGGCAGAATCGACTACATGTACGTGTTCGTGAGAGTCTCAGCTTTCCATAGAGGGGTCATAGAAGTTCCTAGCACCAACCATTCATGTCATTTCACACTTTGTGCAAGGCTTTAGTTGTTAAATGGGAAAGAGTAACCAACTTGTCAGCGACAACTGTCTTGAGTTTGGCATTTGTGACAATGTCCTGGGATTTCCCACAAACGCCTCACCTTCTAACTAGTATTGTGTGGCTTGTGAGCGGTATAGGGCAGAATCGACTACATGTACGTGTTCGTGAGAGTCTCAGCTTTCAGAGGGGTCATAGAAGTTCCTAGCACCAACCATTCATGTCATTTCAACACTTTGTGCAAGGCTTTAGTTGTTAAATGGGAAAGAGTAACCAACTTGTCAGCGACAACTGTCTTGAGTTTGGCATTTGTGACAATGTCCTGGGATTTCCCACAAACGCCTCACCTTCTAACTAGTATTGTGTGGCTTGTGAGCGGTATAGGGCAGAATCGACTACATGTACGTGTTCGTGAGAGTCTCAGCTTTCCATAGAGGGGTCATAGAAGTTCCTAGCACCAACCATTCATGTCATTTCAACACTTTGTGCAAGGCTTTAGTTGTTAAATGGGAAAGAGTAACCAACTTGTCAGCGACAACTGTCTTGAGTTTGGCATTTGTGACAATGTCCTGGGATTTCCCACAAACGCCTCACCTTCTAACTAGTATTGTGTGGCTTGTGAGCAGTATAGGGCAGAATCGACTACATGTACGTGTTCGTGAGAGTCTCAGCTTTCCATAGAGGGGTCATAGAAGTTCCTAGCTCCAACCATTCAGTCTCTACAGATATTTTTGTTAGAAGGATTTAAGCCCGACACTCCAAACTTAGGGTTAGTACCAATGCTCCACGTTTTTTCAAAGGTCCAACACACCTGCTCCTCGTTAGTATAGTGGTGAGTATCCCCGCCTGTCACGCGGGAGACCGGGGTTCAATTCCCCGACGGGGAGAAAGGACTGCTTTTTTTTAGGGTGAACAATGTTGCTGAGCCCACAAAGTGGAAAATATTCTTTGGAAAAAAGCTTTATGATACGATTGCCAGCCTTTGGGGTTAACTCAGGTTTCCAAGGCATTGGTTGTTCAGTGGTAGAATTCTCGCCTGCCACGCGGGAGGCCCGGGTTCGATTCCCGGCCAATGCAAGAAGTTTTGAACATGTAATTTCGACACTTTGTGCAAGGCTTTAGTTGTTAAATGGGAAAGAGTAACCAACTTGTCAGCGACAACTGTCTTGAGTTTGGCATTTGTACAATGTCCTGGGATTTCCCACAAACGCCTCACCTTCTAACTAGTATTGTGTGGCTTGTGAGCGGTATAGGGCAGAATCGACTACATGTACGTGTTCGTGAGAGTCTCAGCTTTCCATAGAGGGGTCATAGAAGTTCCTAGCACCAACCATTCATGTCATTTCGACACTTTGTGCAAGGCTTTAGTTGTTAAATGGGAAAGAGTAACCAACTTGTCAGCGACAACTGTCTTGAGTTTGGCATTTGTGACAATGTCCTGGGATTTCCCACAAACGCCTCACCTTCTAACTAGTATTGTGTGGCTTGTGAGCGGTATAGGGCAGAATCGACTACATGTACGTGTTCGTGAGAGTCTCAGCTTTCCATAGAGGGGTCATAGAAGTTCCTAGCACCAACCATTCATGTCATTTCAACACTTTGTGCAAGGCTTTAGTTGTTAAATGGGAAAGAGTAACCAACTTGTCAGCGACAACTGTCTTGAGTTTGGCATTTGTGACAATGTCCTGGGATTTCCCACAAACGCCTCACCTTCTAACTAGTATTGTGTGGCTTGTGAGCAGTATAGGGCAGAATCGACTACATGTACGTGTTCGTGAGAGTCTCAGCTTTCCATAGAGGGGTCATAGAAGTTCCTAGCTCCAACCATTCAGTCTCTACAGATATTTTTGTTAGAAGGATTTAAGCCCGACACTCCAAACTTAGGGTTAGTACCAATGCTCCACGTTTTTTCAAAGGTCCAACACACCTGCTCCTCGTTAGTATAGTGGTGAGTATCCCCGCCTGTCACGCGGGAGACCGGGGTTCAATTCCCCGACGGGGAGAAAGGACTGCTTTTTTTTAGGTGAACAATGTTGCTGAGCCCACAAAGTGGAAAATATTCTTTGGAAAAAAGCTTTATGATACGATTGCCAGCCTTTGGGGTTAACTCAGGTTTCCAAGGCATTGGTTGTTCAGTGGTAGAATTCTCGCCTGCCACGCGGGAGGCCCGGGTTCGATTCCGCCAATGCAAGAAGTTTTGAACATGTAATTTCGACACTTTGTGCAAGGCTTTAGTTGTTAAATGGGAAAGAGTAACCAACTTGTCAGCGACAACTGTCTTGAGTTTGGCATTTGTGACAATGTCCTGGGATTTCCCACAAACGCCTCACCTTCTAACTAGTATTGTGTGGCTTGTGAGCGGTATAGGGCAGAATCGACTACATGTACGTGTTCGTGAGAGTCTCAGCTTTCCATAGAGGGGTCATAGAAGTTCCTAGCACCAACCATTCATGTCATTTCGACACTTTGTGCAAGGCTTTAGTTGTTAAATGGGAAAGAGTAACCAACTTGTCAGCGACAACTGTCTTGAGTTTGGCATTTGTGACAATGTCCTGGGATTTCCCACAAACGCCTCACCTTCTAACTAGTATTGTGTGGCTTGTGAGCGGTATAGGGCAGAATCGACTACATGTACGTGTTCGTGAGAGTCTCAGCTTTCCATAGAGGGGTCATAGAAGTTCCACCACCATTCATGTCATTTCGACACTTTGTGCAAGGCTTTAGTTGTTAAATGGGAAAGAGTAACCAACTTGTCAGCGACAACTGTCTTGAGTTTGGCATTTGTGACAATGTCCTGGGATTTCCCACAAACGCCTCACCTTCTAACTAGTATTGTGTGGCTTGTGAGCAGTATAGGGCAGAATCGACTACATGTACGTGTTCGTGAGAGTCTCAGCTTTCCATAGAGGGGTCATAGAAGTTCCTAGCTCCAACCATTCAGTCTCTACAGATATTTTTGTTAGAAGGATTTAAGCCCGACACTCCAAACTTAGGGTTAGTACCAATGCTCCACGTTTTTTCAAAGGTCCAACACACCTGCTCCTCGTTAGTATAGTGGTGAGTATCCCCGCCTGTCACGCGGGAGACCGGGGTTCAATTCCCCGACGGGGAGAAAGGACTGCTTTTTTTTAGGGTGAACAATGTTGCTGAGCCCACAAAGTGGAAAATATTCTTTGAAAAAAGCTTTATGATACGATTGCCAGCCTTTGGGGTTAACTCAGGTTTCCAAGGCATTGGTTGTTCAGTGGTAGAATTCTCGCCTGCCACGCGGGAGGCCCGGGTTCGATTCCCGGCCAATGCAAGAAGTTTTGAACATGTAATTTCGACACTTTGTGCAAGGCTTTAGTTGTTAAATGGGAAAGAGTAACCAACTTGTCAGCGACAACTGTCTTGAGTTTGGCATTTGTGACAATGTCCTGGGATTTCCCACAAACGCCTCACCTTCTAACTAGTATTGTGTGGCTTGTGAGCGGTATAGGGCAGAATCGACTACATGTACGTGTTCGTGAGAGTCTCAGCTTTCCATAGAGGGGTCATAGAAGTTCCTAGCACCAACCATTCATGTCATTTCGACACTTTGTGCAAGGCTTTAGTTGTTAAATGGGAAAGAGTAACCAACTTGTCAGCGACAACTGTCTTGAGTTTGGCATTTGTGACAATGTCCTGGGATTTAAACGCCTCACCTTCTAACTAGTATTGTGTGGCTTGTGAGCGGTATAGGGCAGAATCGACTACATGTACGTGTTCGTGAGAGTCTCAGCTTTCCATAGAGGGGTCATAGAAGTTCCTAGCACCAACCATTCATGTCATTTCGACACTTTGTGCAAGGCTTTAGTTGTTAAATGGGAAAGAGTAACCAACTTGTCAGCGACAACTGTCTTGAGTTTGGCATTTGTGACAATGTCCTGGGATTTCCCACAAACGCCTCACCTTCTAACTAGTATTGTGTGGCTTGTGAGCAGTATAGGGCAGAATCGACTACATGTACGTGTTCGTGAGAGTCTCAGCTTTCCATAGAGGGGTCATAGAAGTTCCTAGCTCCAACCATTCAGTCTCTACAGATATTTTTGTTAGAAGGATTTAAGCCCGACACTCCAAACTTAGGGTTAGTACCAATGCTCCACGTTTTTTCAAAGGTCCAACACACCTGCTCCTCGTTAGTATATAGTGGTGAGTATCCCCGCCTGTCACGCGGGAGACCGGGGTTCAATTCCCCGACGGGGAGAAAGGACTGCTTTTTTTTAGGGTGAACAATGTTGCTGAGCCCACAAAGTGGAAAATATTCTTTGGAAAAAAGCTTTATGATACGATTGCCAGCCTTTGGGGTTAACTCAGGTTTCCAAGGCATTGGTTGTTCAGTGGTAGAATTCTCGCCTGCCACGCGGGAGGCCCGGGTTCGATTCCCGGCCAATGCAAGAAGTTTTGAACATGTAATTTCGACACTTTGTGCAAGGCTTTAGTTGTTAAATGGGAAAGAGTAACCAACTTGTCAGCGACAACTGTCTTGAGTTTGGCATTTGTGACAATGTCCTGGGATTTCCCACAAACGCCTCACCTTCTAACTAGTATTGTGTGGCTTGTGAGCGGTATAGGGCAGAATCGACTACATGTACGTGTTCGTGAGAGTCTCAGCTTTCCATAGAGGGGTCATAGAAGTTCCTAGCACCAATGTCATTTCGACATGTCATTTCGACACTTTGTGCAAGGCTTTAGTTGTTAAATGGGAAAGAGTAACCAACTTGTCAGCGACAACTGTCTTGAGTTTGGCATTTGTGACAATGTCCTGGGATTTCCCACAAACGCCTCACCTTCTAACTAGTATTGTGTGGCTTGTGAGCGGTATAGGGCAGAATCGACTACATGTACGTGTTCGTGAGAGTCTCAGCTTTCCATAGAGGGGTCATAGAAGTTCCTAGCACCAACCATTCATGTCATTTCGACACTTTGTGCAAGGCTTTAGTTGTTAAATGGGAAAGAGTAACCAACTTGTCAGCGACAACTGTCTTGAGTTTGGCATTTGTGACAATGTCCTGGGATTTCCCACAAACGCCTCACCTTCTAACTAGTATTGTGTGGCTTGTGAGCAGTATAGGGCAGAATCGACTACATGTACGTGTTCGTGAGAGTCTCAGCTTTCCATAGAGGGGTCATAGAAGTTCCTAGCTCCAACCATTCAGTCTCTACAGATATTTTTGTTAGAAGGATTTAAGCCCGACACTCCAAACTTAGGGTTAGTACCAATGCTCCACGTTTTTTCAAAGGTCCAACACACCTGCTCCTCGTTAGTATAGTGGTGAGTATCCCCGCCTGTCACGCGGGAGACCGGGGTTCAATTCCCCGACGGGGAGAAAGGACTGCTTTTTTTTAGGGTGAACAATGTTGCTGAGCCCACAAAGTGGAAAATATTCTTTGGAAAAAAGCTTTATGATACGATTGCCAGCCTTTGGGGTTAACTCAGGTTTCCAAGGCATTGGTTGTTCAGTGGTAGAATTCTCGCCTGCCACGCGGGAGGCCCGGGTTCGATTCCCGGCCAATGCAAGAAGTTTTGAACATGTAATTTCGACACTTTGTGCAAGGCTTTAGTTGTTAAATGGGAAAGAGTAACCAACTTGTCAGCGACAACTGTCTTGAGTTTGGCATTTGTGACAATGTCCTGGGATTTCCCACAAACGCCTCACCTTCTAACTAGTATTGTGTGGCTTGTGAGCGGTATAGGGCAGAATCGACTACATGTACGTGTTCGTGAGAGTCTCAGCTTTCCATAGAGGGGTCATAGAAGTTCCTAGCACCAACCATTCATGTCATTTCGACACTTTGTGCAAGGCTTTAGTTGTTAAATGGGAAAGAGTAACCAACTTGTCAGCGACAACTGTCTTGAGTTTGGCATTTGTGACAATGTCCTGGGATTTCCCACAAACGCCTCACCTTCTAACTAGTATTGTGTGGCTTGTGAGCAGTATAGGGCAGAATCGACTACATGTACGTGTTCGTGAGAGTCTCAGCTTTCCATAGAGGGGTCATAGAAGTTCCTAGCTCCAACCATTCATGTCATTTCAACACTTTGAATTTTTGTTAAATGGGAAAGAGTAACCAACTTGTCAGCGACAACTGTCTTGAGTTTGGCATTTGTGACAATGTCCTGGGATTTCCCACAAACGCCTCACCTTCTCACTAGTATTGTGTGGCTTGTGAGCGGTATAGGGCAGAATCGACTACATGTACGTGTTCGTGAGAGTCTCAGCTTTCCATAGAGGGGTCATAGAAGTTCCTAGCACCAACCATTCATGTCTTTCTTTGTGCAAGGCTTTAGTTGTTAAATGGGAAAGAGTAACCAACTTGTCAGCGTTAACTGTCTTGAGTTTGGCATTTGTGACAATGTCCTGGGATTTCCCACAAACGCCTCACCTTCTAACTAGTATTGTGTGGCTTGTGAGCGGTATAGGGCAGAATCGACTACATGTACGTGTTCGTGAGAGTCTCAGCTTTCCATAGAGGGGAAGAAGTTCCTAGAACCATTCATGTCATTTTTTGTGCAAGGCTTTAGTTGTTAAATGGGAAAGAGTAACCAACTTGTCAGCGACAACTGTCTTGAGTTTGGCATTTGTGACAATGTCCTGGGATTTCCCACAAACGCCTCACCTTCTAACTAGATTGTGTGTGGCTTGTGTGGCTTGTGAGCGGTATAGGGCAGAATCGACTACATGTACGTGTTCGTGAGAGTCTCAGCTTTCCATAGAGGGGTCATAGAAGTTCCTAAACCATTCATGTCATTTCACACTTTGTGCAAGGCTTTAGTTGTTAAATGGGAAAGAGTAACCAACTTGTCAGCGACAACTGTCTTGAGTTTGGCATTTGTGACAATGTCCTGGGATTTCCCACAAACGCCTCACCTTCTAACTAGTATTGTGTGGCTTGTGAGCGGTAAGGGCAGAATCGACTACATGTACGTGTTCGTGAGAGTCTCAGCTTTCCATAGAGGGGTCATAGAAGTTCCTAGCACCAACCATTCAGTCATTTACACTTTGTTTTTAGTTGTTAAATGGGAAAGAGTAACCAACTTGTCAGCGACAACTGTCTTGAGTTTGGCATTTGTGACAATGTCCTGGGATTTCCCACAAACGCCTCACCTTCTAACTAGTATTGTGTGGCTTGTGAGCGTATAGGGCAGAATATAGTACGTGTTCAGAATCGACTACATGTACGTGTTCGTGAGAGTCTCAGCTTTCCATAGAGGGGTCATAGAAGTTCCTAGCACCAACCATTCATGTCATTTCGACACTTTGTGCAAGGCTTTAGTTGTTAAATGGGAAAGAGTAACCAACTTGTCAGCGACAACTGTCTTGAGTTTGGCATTTGTGACAATGTCCTGGGATTTCCCACAAACGCCTCACCTTCTAACTAGTATTGTGTGGCTTGTGAGCGGTATAGGGCAGAATCGACTACATGTACGTGTTCGTGAGAGTCTCAGCTTTCCATAGAGGGGTCATAGAAGTTCCTAGCTCCAACCATTCATGTCATTTCGACACTTTGTGCAAGGCTTTAGTTGTTAAATGGGAAAGAGTAACCAACTTGTCAGCGACAACTGTCTTGAGTTTGGCATTTGTGACAATGTCCTGGGATTTCCCACAAACGCCTCACCTTCTAACTAGTATTGTGTTGTGAGCAGTATAGGGCAGAATCGACTACATGTACGTGTTCGTGAGAGTCTCAGCTTTCCATAGAGGGGTCATAGAAGTTCCTAGCACCAACCATTCATGTCATTTCGACACTTTGTGCAAGGCTTTAGTTGTTAAATGGGAAAGAGTAACCAACTTGTCAGCGACAACTGTCTTGAGTTTGGCATTTGTGACAATGTCCTGGGATTTCCCACAAACGCCTCACCTTCTAACTAGTATTGTGTGGCTTGTGAGCAATAGGGCAGAATCGACTACATGTACGTGTTCGTGAGAGTCTCAGCTTTCCATAGAGGGGTCATAGAAGTTCCTAGCACCAACCATTCATGTCATTTCGACACTTTGTGCAAGGCTTTAGTTGTTAAATGGGAAAGAGTAACCAACTTGTCAGCGACAACTGTCTTGAGTTTGGCATTTGTGACAATGTCCTGGGATTTCCCACAAACGCCTCACCTTCTAACTAGTATTGTGTGGCTTGTGAGAGGTATAGGTATAGGGCAGAATCGACTACATGTACGTGTTCGTGAGAGTCTCAGCTTTCCATAGAGGGGTCATAGAAGTTCCTAGCACCAACCATTCATGTCATTTCGACACTTTGTGCAAGGCTTTAGTTGTTAAATGGGAAAGAGTAACCAACTTGTCAGCGACAACTGTCTTGAGTTTGGCATTTGTGACAATGTCCTGGGATTTCCCACAAACGCCTCACCTTCTAACTAGTATTGTGTGGCTTGTGAGCGGTATAGGGCAGAATCGACTACATGTACGTGTTCGTGAGAGTCTCAGCTTTCCATAGAGGGGTCATAGAAGTTCCTAGCACCAACCATTCATGTCATTTCGACACTTTGTGCAAGGCTTTAGTTGTTAAATGGGAAAGAGTAACCAACTTGTCAGCGACAACTGTCTTGAGTTTGGCATTTGTGACAATGTCCTGGGATTTCCCACAAACGCCTCACCTTCTAACTAGTATTGTGTGGCTTGTGAGCAGTAAGGGCAGAATCGACTACATGTACGTGTTCGTGAGAGTCTCAGCTTTCCATAGAGGGGTCATAGAAGTTCCTAGCACCAACCATTCATGTCATTTCGACACTTTGTGCAAGGCTTTAGTTGTTAAATGGGAAAGAGTAACCAACTTGTCAGCGACAACTGTCTTGAGTTTGGCATTTGTGACAATGTCCTGGGATTTCCCACAAACGCCTCACCTTCTAACTAGTATTGTGTGGCTTGTGAGCGGTATAGGGCAGAATCGACTACATGTACGTGTTCGTGAGAGTCTCAGCTTTCCATAGAGGGGTCATAGAAGTTCCTAGCACCAACCATTCATGTCATTTCTACACTTTGTGCAAGGCTTTAGTTGTTAAATGGGAAAGAGTAACCAACTTGTCAGCCCGACAACTGTCTTGAGTTTGGCATTTGTGACAATGTCCTGGGATTTCCCACAAACGCCTCACCTTCTAACTAGTATTGTGTGGCTTGTGAGCGGTATAGGAGAATCGACTACATGTACGTGTTCGTGAGAGTCTCAGCTTTCCATAGAGGGGTCATAGAAGTTCCTAGCAATGCAACCATTCATGTCATTTCGACACTTTGTGCAAGGCTTTAGTTGTTAAATGGGAAAGAGTAACCAACTTGTCAGCGACAACTGTCTTGAGTTTGGCATTTGTGACAATGTCCTGGGATTTCCCACAAACGCCTCACCTTCTAACTAGTATTGTGTGGCTTGTGAGCGGTATAGGGCAGAATCGACTACATGTACGTGTTCGTGAGAGTCTCAGCTTTCCATAGAGGGGTCATAGAAGTTCCTAGCACCAACCATTCATGTCATTTTTTGTTAGAAGGATTTAAGCCCGACACTTTGTGCAAGGCTTTAGTTGTTAAATGGGAAAGAGTAACCAACTTGTCAGCGACAACTGTCTTGAGTTTGGCATTTGTGACAATGTCCTGGGATTTCCCACAAACGCCTCACCTTCTAACTAGTATTGTGTGGCTTGTGAGCAGTATAGGGCAGAATCGACTACATGTACGTGTTCGTGAGAGTCTCAGCTTTCCATAGAGGGGTCATAGAAGTTCCTAGCACCAACCATTCATGTCATTTCAGACACTTTGTGCAAGGCTTTAGTTGTTAAATGGGAAAGAGTAACCAACTTGTCAGGTCGACAACTGTCTTGAGTTTGGCATTTGTGACAATGTCCTGGGATTTCCCACAAACGCCTCACCTTCTAACTAGTATTGTGTGGCTTGTGAGCCCATAGGTAAAGGGCAGAATCGAAAACATGTACGTGTTCGTGAGAGTCTCAGCTTTCCATAGAGGGGTCATAGAAGTTCCTAGCACCAACCATTCATGTCATTTCGACACTTTGTGCAAGGCTTTAGTTGTTAAATGGGAAAGAGTAACCAACTTGTCAGCGACAACTGTCTTGAGTTTGGCATTTGTGACAATGTCCTGGGATTTCCCACAAACGCCTCACCTTCTAACTAGTATTGTGTGGCTTGTGAGCAGTATAGGGCAGAATCGACTACATGTATGTACGTGTTCGTGAGAGTCTCAGCTTTCCATAGAGGGGTCATAGAAGTTCCTAGCTCCAACCATTCATGTCATTTACGACACTTTGTGCAAGGCTTTAGTTGTTAAATGGGAAAGAGTAACCAACTTGTCAGCGACAACTGTCTTGAGTTTGGCATTTGTGACAATGTCCTGGGATTTCCCACAAACGCCTCACCTTCTAACTAGTATTGTGTGGCTTGTGAGCGGTATAGGGCAGAATCGACTACATGTACGTGTTCGTGAGAGTCTCAGCTTTCCATAGAGGGGTCATAGAAGTTCCTAGCACCAACCATTCATGTCATTTCGACACTTTGTGCAAGGCTTTAGTTGTTAAATGGGAAAGAGTAACCAACTTGTCAGCGACAACTGTCTTGAGTTTGGCATTTGTGACAATGTCCTGGGATTTCCCACAAACGCCTCACCTTCTAACTAGTATTGTGTGGCTTGTGAGCAGTATAGGGCAGGGCAGAATCGACTACATGTCGTGTTCGTGAGAGTCTCAGCTTTCCATAGAGGGGTCATAGAAGTTCCTAGCTTTTCATGTCATTTCGACACTTTGTGCAAGGCTTTAGTTGTTAAATGGGAAAGAGTAACCAACTTGTCAGCGACAACTGTCTTGAGTTTGGCATTTGTGACAATGTCCTGGGATTTCCCAAAACGCCTCACCTTCTAACTAGTATTGTGTGGCTTGTGAGCGGTATAGGGCAGAATCGACTACATGTACGTGTTCGTGAGAGTCTCAGCTTTCCATAGAGGGGTCATAGAAGTTCCTAGCACCAACCATTCATGTCATTTCGACACTTTGTGCAAGGCTTTAGTTGTTAAATGGGAAAGAGTAACCAACTTGTCAGCGACAACTGTCTTGAGTTTGGCATTTGTGACAATGTCCTGGGATTTCCCACAAACGCCTCACCTTCTAACTAGTATTGTGTGGCTTGTGAGCAGTATAGGGCAGAATCGACTACACACGTGTTCGTGAGAGTCTCAGCTTTCCATAGAGGGGTCATAGAAGTTCCTAGCACCAACCATTCATGTCATTTCGACACTTTGTGCAAGGCTTTAGTTGTTAAATGGGAAAGAGTAACCAACTTGTCAGCGACAACTGTCTTGAGTTTGGCATTTGTGACAATGTCCTGGGATTTCCCACAAACGCCTCACCTTCTAACTAGTATTGTGTGGCTTGTGAGCAGTATAGGGCAGAATCGACTACATGTACGTGTTCGTGAGAGTCTCAGCTTTCCATAGAGGGGTCATAGAAGTTCCTAGCACCAACCATTCATGTCATTTCAGACACTTTGTGCAAGGCTTTAGTTGTTAAATGGGAAAGAGTAACCAACTTGTCAGCGACAACTGTCTTGAGTTTGGCATTTGTGACAATGTCCTGGGATTTCCCACAAACGCCTCACCTTCTAACTAGTATTGTGTGGCTTGTGAGCAGGTATAGGGCAGAATCGACTACATGTACGTGTTCATGTACGTGTTCGTGTGAGAGTCTCAGCTTTCCATAGAGGGGTCATAGAAGTTCCTAGCACCAACCATTCATGTCATTTCGACACTTTGTGCAAGGCTTTAGTTGTTAAATGGGAAAGAGTAACCAACTTGTCAGCGACAACTGTCTTGAGTTTGGCATTTGTGACAATGTCCTGGGATTTCCCACAAACGCCTCACCTTCTAACTAGTATTGTGTGGCTTGTGAGCGGTATAGGGCAGAATCGACTACATGTACGTGTTCGTGAGAGTCTCAGCTTTCCATAGAGGGGTCATAGAAGTTCCTAGCACCAACCATTCATGTCATTTCGACACTTTGTGCAAGGCTTTAGTTGTTAAATGGGAAAGAGTAACCAACTTGTCAGCGACAACTGTCTTGAGTTTGGCATTTGTGACAATGTCCTGGGATTTCCCACAAACGCCTCACCTTCTAACTAGTATTGTGTGGCTTGTGAGCAGTATAGGGCAGAATCGACTACATGTACGTGTTCGTGAGAGTCTCAGCTTTCCATAGAGGGGTCATAGAAGTTCCTAGCACCAACCATTCATGTCATTTCAGACACTTTGTGCAAGGCTTTAGTTGTTAAATGGGAAAGAGTAACCAACTTGTCAGCGGTCCAACAACTGTCTTGAGTTTGGCATTTGTGACAATGTCCTGGGATTTCCCACAAACGCCTCACCTTCTAACTAGTATTGTGTGGCTTGTGAGCGGTATAGGGCAGAATCGACTACATGTACGTGTTCGTGAGAGTCTCAGCTTTCCATAGAGGGGTCATAGAAGTTCCTAGCTCCAACCATTCATGTCATTTCAGACACTTTGTGCAAGGCTTTAGTTGTTAAATGGGAAAGAGTAACCAACTTGTCAGCCCACAACTGTCTTGAGTTTGGCATTTGTGACAATGTCCTGGGATTTCCCACAAACGCCTCACCTTCTAACTAGTATTGTGTGGCTTGTGAGCAGTATGTAGGGGCAGAATCGACTACATGTACGTGTTCGTGAGAGTCTCAGCTTTCCATAGAGGGGTCAAGAAGTTCCTTGAGCACCAACCATTCATGTCATTTCGACACTTTGTGCAAGGCTTTAGTTGTTAAATGGGAAAGAGTAACCAACTTGTCAGCGACAACTGTCTTGAGTTTGGCATTTGTGACAATGTCCTGGGATTTCCCACAAACGCCTCACCTTCTAACTAGTATTGTGTGGCTTGTGAGCGGTATAGGGCAGAATCGACTACATGTACGTGTTCGTGAGAGTCTCAGCTTTCCATAGAGGGGTCATAGAAGTTCCTAGCACCAACCATTCATGTCATTTCGACACTTTGTGCAAGGCTTTAGTTGTTAAATGGGAAAGAGTAACCAACTTGTCAGCAAACTGTCTTGAGTTTGGCATTTGTGACAATGTCCTGGGATTTCCCACAAACGCCTCACCTTCTAACTAGTATTGTGTGGCTTGTGAGCGGTATAGGGCAGAATCGACTACATGTACGTGTTCGTGAGAGTCTCAGCTTATAGAGGGGTCATAGAAGTTCCTAGCACCAACCATTCATGTCATTTCGACACTTTGTGCAAGGCTTTAGTTGTTAAATGGGAAAGAGTAACCAACTTGTCAGCGACAACTGTCTTGAGTTTGGCATTTGTGACAATGTCCTGGGATTTCCCACAAACGCCTCACCTTCTAACTAGTATTGTGTGGCTTGTGAGCAGTATAGGGCAGAATCGACTACATGTACGTGTTCGTGAGAGTCTCAGCTTTCCATAGAGGGGTCATAGAAGTTCCTAGCACCAACCATTCATGTCATTTCGACACTTTGTGCAAGGCTTTAGTTGTTAAATGGGAAAGAGTAACCAACTTGTCAGCGACAACTGTCTTGAGTTTGGCATTTGTGACAATGTCCTGGGATTTCCCACAAACGCCTCACCTTCTAACTAGTATTGTGTGGCTTGTGAGCAGTATAGGGCAGAATCGACTACATGTACGTGTTCGTGAGAGTCTCAGCTTTCCATAGAGGGTCATAGAAGTTCCTAGCTCCAACCATTCATGTCTTTCGACACTTTGTGCAAGGCTTTTTGTTAAATGGGAAAGATTTAAGCCAACTTGTCAGCTCCAAACTTGAGTTTGGCATTTGTGACAATGTCCTCCACAAACGCCTTTTTTTCAAAGGTCTAACTAGTATTGTGTGGCTTGTGAGCGGGAGAGGGCAGAATCCTACATGTACGTGTTCGGAGAAAGGACTCAGCTTTTTTAGAGGGTGAAGAATGTTCCTGCACCAACATGTCATTTCGACACTTTGTGCAAGGCTTTAGTTGTTAAATGGGAAAGAGTAACCAACTTGTCAGCCAACTGTCTTGAGTTTGGCATTTGTGACAATGTCCTGGGATTTCCCAGTGGCCTCACCTTCTAACTAGTATTGTGTGGCTTGTGAGCGGTATAGGGCAGAATCGGCCATGTACGTGTTCGTGAGAGTCTCAGCTTTCCATAGAGGGGTCATAGAAGTTCCTAGCACCAACCATTCATGTCATTTCGACACTTTGTGCAAGGCTTTAGTTGTTAAATGGGAAAGAGTAACCAACTTGTCAGCGACAACTGTCTTGAGTTTGGCATTTGTGACAATGTCCTGGGATTTCCCACAAACGCCTCACCTTCTAACTAGTATTGTGTGGCTTGTGAGCGGTATAGGGCAGAATCGACTACATGTACGTGTTCGTGAGAGTCTCAGCTTTCCATAGAGGGGTCATAGAAGTTCCTAGCACCAACCATTCATGTCATTTCGACACTTTGTGCAAGGCTTTAGTTGTTAAATGGGAAAGAGTAACCAACTTGTCAGCGACAACTGTCTTGAGTTTGGCATTTGTGACAATGTCCTGGGATTTCCCACAAACGCCTCACCTTCTAACTAGTATTGTGTGGCTTGTGAGCAGTATAGGGCAGAATCGACTACATGTACGTGTTCGTGAGAGTCTCAGCTTTCCATAGAGGGGTCATAGAAGTTCCTAGCTCCAACCATTCAGTCTCTACAGATATTTTTGTTAGAAGGATTTAAGCCCGACACTCCAAACTTAGGGTTAGTACCAATGCTCCACGTTTTTTCAAAGGTCCAACACACCTGCTCCTCGTTAGTATAGTGGTGAGTATCCCCGCCTGTCACGCGGGAGACCGGGGTTCAATTCCCCGACGGGGAGAAAGGACTGCTTTTTTTTAGGGTGAACAATGTTGCTGAGCCCACAAAGTGGAAAATATTCTTTGGAAAAAAGCTTTATGATACGATTGCCAGCCTTTGGGGTTAACTCAGGTTTCCAAGGCATTGGTTGTTCAGTGGTAGAATTCTCGCCTGCCACGCGGGAGGCCCGGGTTCGATTCCCGGCCAATGCAAGAAGTTTTGAACATGTAATTTCGACACTTTGTGCAAGGCTTTAGTTGTTAAATGGGAAAGAGTAACCAACTTGTCAGCGACAACTGTCTTGAGTTTGGCATTTGTGACAATGTCCTGGATTTCCCACAAACGCCTCACCTTCTAACTAGTATTGTGTGGCTTGTGAGCGGTATAGGGCAGAATCGACTACATGTACGTGTTCGTGAGAGTCTCAGCTTTCCATAGAGGGGTCATAGAAGTTCCTAGCACCAACCATTCATGTCATTTCGACACTTTGTGCAAGGCTTTAGTTGTTAAATGGGAAAGAGTAACCAACTTGTCAGCGACAACTGTCTTGAGTTTGGCATTTGTGACAATGTCCTGGGATTTCCCACAAACGCCTCACCTTCTAACTAGTATTGTGTGGCTTGTGAGCAGTATAGGGCAGAATCGACTACATGTACGTGTTCGTGAGAGTCTCAGCTTTCCATAGAGGGGTCATAGAAGTTCCTAGCTCCAACCATTCAGTCTCTACAGATATTTTTGTTAGAAGGATTTAAGCCCGACACTCCAAACTTAGGGTTAGTACCAATGCTCCACGTTTTTTCAAAGGTCCAACACACCTGCTCCTCGTTAGTTAGTATAGTGGTGAGTATCCCCGCCTGTCACGCGGGAGACCGGGGTTCAATTCCCCGACGGGGAGAAAGGACTGCTTTTTTTTAGGGTGAACAATGTTGCTGAGCCCACAAAGTGGAAAATATTCTTTGGAAAAAAGCTTTATGATACGATTGCCAGCCTTTGGGGTTAACTCAGGTTTCCAAGGCATTGGTTGTTCAGTGGTAGAATTCTCGCCTGCCACGCGGGAGGCCCGGGTTCGATTCCCGGCCAATGCAAGAAGTTTTGAACATGTAATTTCGACACTTTGTGCAAGGCTTTAGTTGTTAAATGGGAAAGAGTAACCAACTTGTCAGCGACAACTGTCTTGAGTTTGGCATTTGTGACAATGTCCTGGGATTTCCCACAAACGCCTCACCTTCTAACTAGTATTGTGTGGCTTGTGAGCGGTATAGGGCAGAATCGACTACATGTACGTGTTCGTGAGAGTCTCAGCTTTCCATAGAGGGGTCATAGAAGTTCCTAGACCAACCATTCATGTCATTTCGACACTTTGTGCAAGGCTTTAGTTGTTAAATGGGAAAGAGTAACCAACTTGTCAGCGACAACTGTCTTGAGTTTGGCATTTGTGACAATGTCCTGGGATTTCCCACAAACGCCTCACCTTCTAACTAGTATTGTGTGGCTTGTGAGCAGTATAGGGCAGAATCGACTACATGTACGTGTTCGTGAGAGTCTCAGCTTTCCATAGAGGGGTCATAGAAGTTCCTAGCACCAACCATTCATGTCATTTCGACACTTTGTGCAAGGCTTTAGTTGTTAAATGGGAAAGAGTAACCAACTTGTCAGCGACAACTGTCTTGAGTTTGGCATTTGTGACAATGTCCTGGGATTTCCCACAAACGCCTCACCTTCTAACTAGTATTGTGTGGCTTGTGAGCAGTATAGGGCAGAATCGACTACATGTACGTGTTCGTGAGAGTCTCAGCTTTCCATAGAGGGGTCATAGAAGTTCCTAGCTCCAACCATTCAGTCTCTACAGATATTTTTGTTAGAAGGATTTAAGCCCGACACTCCAAACTTAGGGTTAGTACCAATGCTCCACGTTTTTTCAAAGGTCCAACACACCTGCTCCTCGTTAGTATAGTGGTGAGTATCCCCGCCTGTCACGCGGGAGACCGGGGTTCAATTCCCCGACGGGGAGAAAGGACTGCTTTTTTTTAGGGTGAACAATGTTGCTGAGCCCACAAAGTGGAAAATATTCTTTGGAAAAAAGCTTTATGATACGATTGCCAGCCTTTGGGGTTAACTCAGGTTTCCAAGGCATTGGTTGTTCAGTGGTAGAATTCTCGCCTGCCACGCGGGAGGCCCGGGTTCGATTCCCGGCCAATGCAAGAAGTTTTGAACATGTAATTTCGACACTTTGTGCAAGGCTTTAGTTGTTAAATGGGAAAGAGTAACCAACTTGTCAGCGACAACTGTCTTGAGTTTGGCATTTGTGACAATGTCCTGGGATTTCCCACAAACGCCTCACCTTCTAACTAGTATTGTGTGGCTTGTGAGCGGTATAGGGCAGAATCGACTACATGTACGTGTTCGTGAGAGTCTCAGCTTTCCATAGAGGGGTCATAGAAGTTCCTAGCACCAACCATTCATGTCATTTCGACACTTTGTGCAAGGCTTTAGTTGTTAAATGGGAAAGAGTAACCAACTTGTCAGCGACAACTGTCTTGAGTTTGGCATTTGTGACAATGTCCTGGGATTTCCCACAAACGCCTCACCTTCTAACTAGTATTGTGTGGCTTGTGAGCAGTATAGGGCAGAATCGACTACATGTACGTGTTCGTGAGAGTCTCAGCTTTCCATAGAGGGGTCATAGAAGTTCCTAGCTCCAACCATTCAGTCTTTACACTTTGATAGGCTTTTTGTTAAATGGGAAAGAGTAACCAACTTGTCAGCTCCAACTGTCTTGAGTTTGGCATTTGTGACAATGTCCTGGGATTTCCCACAAACGCCTCACCTTCTAACTAGTATTGTGTGGCTTGTGAGCGTTTAAGGGCAGAATCGACTACATGTACGTGTTCGTGAGAGTCTCAGCTTTCCATAGAGGGGTCATAGAAGTTCCTAGCACCAACCATTCATGTCATTTCGACACTTTGTGCAAGGCTTTAGTTGTTAAATGGGAAAGAGTAACCAATTGTCAGCGACAACTGTCTTGAGTTTGGCATTTGTGACAATGTCCTGGGATTTCCCACAAACGCTTTTTAGTATTGTGTGGCAATTTGTGAGCCCACAAAGGGAAAATATTCTTTGGAAAAAAGCTTTATGTACGTGCCAGCCTGAGGTTAACTCAGCTTTCCATAGAGTTGTTCAGTGGTAGAATTCCTAGCACCAAAAATTCATGTCATTTCGACACTTTGTGCAAGGCTTTAGTTGTTAAATGGGAAAGAGTAACCAACTTGTCAGCGACAACTGTCTTGAGTTTGGCATTTGTGACAATGTCCTGGGATTTCCCACAAACGCCTCACCTTCTAACTAGTATTGTGTGGCTTGTGAGCAGTATAGGGCAGAATCGACTACATGTACGTGTTCGTGAGAGTCTCAGCTTTCCATAGAGGGGTCAAGAAGTTCCTAGCACCAACCATTCATGTCATTTCGACACTTTGTGCAAGGCTTTAGTTGTTAAATGGGAAAGAGTAACCAACTTGTCAGCGACAACTGTCTTGAGTTTGGCATTTGTGACAATGTCCTGGGATTTCCCACAAACGCCTCACCTTCTAACTAGTATTGTGTGGCTTGTGAGCGGTATAGGGCAGAATCGACTACATGTACGTGTTCGTGAGAGTCTCAGCTTTCCATAGAGGGGTCATAGAAGTTCCTAGCACCAACCATTCATGTCATTTCGACACTTTGTGCAAGGCTTTAGTTGTTAAATGGGAAAGAGTAACCAACTTGTCAGCGACAACTGTCTTGAGTTTGGCATTTGTGACAATGTCCTGGGATTTCCCACAAACGCCTCACCTTCTAACTAGTATTGTGTGGCTTGTGAGCAGTATAGGGCAGAATCGACTACATGTACGTGTTCGTGAGAGTCTCAGCTTTCCATAGAGGGGTCATAGAAGTTCCTAGCTCCAACCATTCAGTCTCTACAGATATTTTTGTTAGAAGGATTTAAGCCCGACACTCCAAACTTAGGGTTAGTACCAATGCTCCACGTTTTTTCAAAGGTCCAACACACCTGCTCCTCGTTAGTATAGTGGTGAGTATCCCCGCCTGTCACGCGGGAGACCGGGGTTCAATTCCCCGACGGGGAGAAAGGACTGCTTTTTTTTAGGGTGAACAATGTTGCTGAGCCCACAAAGTGGAAAATATTCTTTGGAAAAAAGCTTTATGATACGATTGCCAGCCTTTGGGGTTAACTCAGGTTTCCAAGGCATTGGTTGTTCAGTGGTAGAATTCTCGCCTGCCACGCGGGAGGCCCGGGTTCGATTCCCGGCCAATGCAAGAAGTTTTGAACATGTAATTGAACATGTTTTCGACACTTTGTGCAAGGCTTTAGTTGTTAAATGGGAAAGAGTAACCAACTTGTCAGCGACAACTGTCTTGAGTTTGGCATTTGTGACAATGTCCTGGGATTTCCCACAAACGCCTCACCTTCTAACTAGTATTGTGTGGCTTGTGAGCGGTATAGGGCAGAATCGACTACATGTACGTGTTCGTGAGAGTCTCAGCTTTCCATAGAGGGGTCATAGAAGTTCCTAGCACCAACCATTCATGTCATTTCGACACTTTGTGCAAGGCTTTAGTTGTTAAATGGGAAAGAGTAACCAACTTGTCAGCGACAACTGTCTTGAGTTTGGCATTTGTGACAATGTCCTGGGATTTCCCACAAACGCCTCACCTTCTAACTAGTATTGTGTGGCTTGTGAGCGGTATAGGGCAGAATCGACTACATGTACGTGTTCGTGAGAGTCTCAGCTTTCCATAGAGGGGTCATAGAAGTTCCTAGCACCAACCATTCATGTCATTTCATTTCGACACTTTAAGGCTTTAGTTGTTAAATGGGAAAGAGTAACCAACTTGTCAGCGACAACTGTCTTGAGTTTGGCATTTGTGACAATGTCCTGGGATTTCCCACAAACGCCTCACCTTCTAACTAGTATTGTGTGGCTTGTGAGCGGTATAGGGCAGAATCGACTACATGTACGTGTTCGTGAGAGTCTCAGCTTTCCATAGAGGGGTCATAGAAGTTCCTAGCACCAACCATTCATGTCATTTCAACACTTTGTGCAAGGCTTTAGTTGTTAAATGGGAAAGAGTAACCAACTTGTCAGCGACAACTGTCTTGAGTTTGGCATTTGTGACAATGTCCTGGGATTTCCCACAAACGCCTCACCTTCTAACTAGTATTGTGTGGCTTGTGAGCAGTATAGGGCAGAATCGACTACATGTACGTGTTCGTGAGAGTCTCAGCTTTCCATAGAGGGGTCATAGAAGTTCCTAGCTCCAACCATTCAGTCTCTACAGATATTTTTTTAGAAGGATTTAAGCCCGACACTCCAAACTTAGGGTTAGTACCAATGCTCCACGTTTTTTCAAAGGTCCAACACACCTGCTCCTCGTTAGTATAGTGGTGAGTATCCCCGCCTGTCACGCGGGAGACCGGGGTTCAATTCCCCGACGGGGAGAAAGGACTGCTTTTTTTTAGGGTGAACAATGTTGCTGAGCCCACAAAGTGGAAAATATTCTTTGGAAAAAAGCTTTATGATACGATTGCCAGCCTTTGGGGTTAACTCAGGTTTCCAAGGCATTGGTTGTTCAGTGGTAGAATTCTCGCCTGCCACGCGGGAGGCCCGGGTTCGATTCCCGGCCAATGCAAGAAGTTTTGAACATGTAATTTCGACACTTTGTGCAAGGCTTTAGTTGTTAAATGGGAAAGAGTAACCAACTTGTCAGCGACAACTGTCTTGAGTTTGGCATTTGTGACAATGTCCTGGGATTTCCCACAAACGCCTCACCTTCTAACTAGTATTGTGTGGCTTGTGAGCGGTATAGGGCAGAATCGACTACATGTACGTGTTCGTGAGAGTCTCAGCTTTCCATAGAGGGGTCATAGAAGTTCCTAGCACCAACCATTCATGTCATTTCAACACTTTGTGCAAGGCTTTAGTTGTTAAATGGGAAAGAGTAACCAACTTGTCAGCGACAACTGTCTTGAGTTTGGCATTTGTGACAATGTCCTGGGATTTCCCACAAACGCCTCACCTTCTAACTAGTATTGTGTGGCTTGTGAGCGGTATAGGGCAGAATCGACTACATGTACGTGTTCGTGAGAGTCTCAGCTTTCCATAGAGGGGTCATAGAAGTTCCTAGCACCAACCATTCATGTCATTTCAACACTTTGTGCAAGGCTTTAGTTGTTAAATGGGAAAGAGTAACCAACTTGTCAGCGACAACTGTCTTGAGTTTGGCATTTGTGACAATGTCCTGGGATTTCCCACAAACGCCTCACCTTCTAACTAGTATTGTGTGGCTTGTGAGCAGTATAGGGCAGAATCGACTACATGTACGTGTTCGTGAGAGTCTCAGCTTTCCATAGAGGGGTCATAGAAGTTCCTAGCTCCAACCATTCAGTCTCTACAGATATTTTTGTTAGAAGGATTTAAGCCCGACACTCCAAACTTAGGGTTAGTACCAATGCTCCACGTTTTTTCAAAGGTCCAACACACCTGCTCCTCGTTAGTATAGTGGTGAGTATCCCCGCCTGTCACGCGGGAGACCGGGGTTCAATTCCCCGACGGGGAGAAAGGACTGCTTTTTTTTAGGGTGAACAATGTTGCTGAGCCCACAAAGTGGAAAATATTCTTTGGAAAAAAGCTTTATGATACGATTGCCAGCCTTTGGGGTTAACTCAGGTTTCCAAGGCATTGGTTGTTCAGTGGTAGAATTCTCGCCTGCCACGCGGGAGGCCCGGGTTCGATTCCCGGCCAATGCAAGAAGTTTTGAACATGTAATTTCGACACTTTGTGCAAGGCTTTAGTTGTTAAATGGGAAAGAGTAACCAACTTGTCAGCGACAACTGTCTTGAGTTTGGCATTTGTGACAATGTCCTGGGATTTCCCACAAACGCCTCACCTTCTAACTAGTATTGTGTGGCTTGTGAGCGGTAGGGCAGAATCGACTACATGTACGTGTTCGTGAGAGTCTCAGCTTTCCATAGAGGGGTCATAGAAGTTCCTAGCACCAACCATTCATGTCATTTCGACACTTTGTGCAAGGCTTTAGTTGTTAAATGGGAAAGAGTAACCAACTTGTCAGCGACAACTGTCTTGAGTTTGGCATTTGTGACAATGTCCTGGGATTTCCCACAAACGCCTCACCTTCTAACTAGTATTGTGTGGCTTGTGAGCGGTATAGGGCAGAATCGACTACATGTACGTGTTCGTGAGAGTCTCAGCTTTCCATAGAGGGGTCATAGAAGTTCCTAGCACCAACCATTCATGTCATTTCAACACTTTGTGCAAGGCTTTAGTATGGGAAAGAGTAACCAACTTGTCAGCGACAACTGTCTTGAGTTTGGCATTTGTGACAATGTCCTGGGATTTCCCACAAACGCCTCACCTTCTAACTAGTATTGTGTGGCTTGTGAGCGGTATAGGGCAGAATCGACTACATGTACGTGTTCTCAGTTCCATAGAGAGTCTCAGCTTTCCATAGAGGGGTCATAGAAGTTCCTAGCACCAACCATTCATGTCATTTCAACACTTTGTGCAAGGCTTTAGTTGTTAAATGGGAAAGAGTAACCAACTTGTCAGCGACAACTGTCTTGAGTTTGGCATTTGTGACAATGTCCTGGGATTTCCCACAAACGCCTCACCTTCTAACTAGTATTGTGTGGCTTGTGAGCAGTATAGGGCAGAATCGACTACATGTACGTGTTCGTGAGAGTCTCAGCTTTCCATAGAGGGGTCATAGAAGTTCCTAGCTCCAACCATTCAGTCTCTACAGATATTTTTGTTAGAAGGATTTAAGCCCGACACTCCAAACTTAGGGTTAGTACCAATGCTCCACGTTTTTTCAAAGGTCCAACACACCTGCTCCTCGTTAGTATAGTGGTGAGTATCCCCGCCTGTCACGCGGGAGACCGGGGTTCAATTCCCCGACGGGGAGAAAGGACTGCTTTTTTTTAGGGTGAACAATGTTGCTGAGCCCACAAAGTGGAAAATATTCTTTGGAAAAAAGCTTTATGATACGATTGCCAGCCTTTGGGGTTAACTCAGGTTTCCAAGGCATTGGTTGTTCAGTGGTAGAATTCTCGCCTGCCACGCGGGAGGCCCGGGTTCGATTCCCGGCCAATGCAAGAAGTTTTGAACATGTAATTTCGACACTTTGTGCAAGGCTTTAGTTGTTAAATGGGAAAGAGTAACCAACTTGTCAGCGACAACTGTCTTGAGTTTGGCATTTGTGACAATGTCCTGGGATTTCCCACAAACGCCTCACCTTCTAACTAGTATTGTGTGGCTTGTGAGCGGTATAGGGCAGAATCGGCAGAATCGACTACATGTACGTGTTCGTGAGAGTCTCAGCTTTCCATAGAGGGGTCATAGAAGTTCCTAGCACCAACCATTCATGTCATTTCGACACTTTGTGCAAGGCTTTAGTTGTTAAATGGGAAAGAGTAACCAACTTGTCAGCGACAACTGTCTTGAGTTTGGCATTTGTGACAATGTCCTGGGATTTCCCACAAACGCCTCACCTTCTAACTAGTATTGTGTGGCTTGTGAGCGGTATAGGGCAGAATCGACTACATGTACGTGTTCGTGAGAGTCTCAGCTTTCCATAGAGGGGTCATAGAAGTTCCTAGCACCAACCATTCATGTCATTTCAACACTTTGTGCAAGGCTTTAGTTGTTAAATGGGAAAGAGTAACCAACTTGTCAGCGACAACTGTCTTGAGTTTGGCATTTGTGACAATGTCCTGGGATTTCCCACAAACGCCTCACCTTCTAACTAGTATTGTGTGGCTTGTGAGCAGTATAGGGCAGAATCGACTACATGTACGTGTTCGTGAGAGTCTCAGCTTTCCATAGAGGGGTCATAGAAGTTCCTAGCTCCAACCATTCAGTCTCTACAGATATTTTTGTTAGAAGGATTTAAGCCCGACACTCCAAACTTAGGGTTAGTACCAATGCTCCACGTTTTTTCAAAGGTCCAACACACCTGCTCCTCGTTAGTATAGTGGTGAGTATCCCCGCCTGTCACGCGGGAGACCGGGTTCAATTCCCCGACGGGGAGAAAGGACTGCTTTTTTTTAGGGTGAACAATGTTGCTGAGCCCACAAAGTGGAAAATATTCTTTGGAAAAAAGCTTTATGATACGATTGCCAGCCTTTGGGGTTAACTCAGGTTTCCAAGGCATTGGTTGTTCAGTGGTAGAATTCTCGCCTGCCACGCGGGAGGCCCGGGTTCGATTCCCGGCCAATGCAAGAAGTTTTGAACATGTAATTTCGACACTTTGTGCAAGGCTTTAGTTGTTAAATGGGAAAGAGTAACCAACTTGTCAGCGACAACTGTCTTGAGTTTGGCATTTGTGACAATGTCCTGGGATTTCCCACAAACGCCTCACCTTCTAACTAGTATTGTGTGGCTTGTGAGCGGTATAGGGCAGAATCGACTACATGTACGTGTTCGTGAGAGTCTCAGCTTTCCATAGAGGGGTCATAGAAGTTCCTAGCACCAACCATTCATGTCATTTCGACACTTTGTGCAAGGCTTTAGTTGTTAAATGGGAAAGAGTAACCAACTTGTCAGCGACAACTGTCTTGAGTTTGGCATTTGTGACAATGTCCTGGGATTTCCCACAAACGCCTCACCTTCTAACTAGTATTGTGTGGCTTGTGAGCGGTATAGGGCAGAATCGACTACATGTACGTGTTCGTGAGAGTCTCAGCTTTCCATAGAGGGGTCATAGAAGTTCCTAGCACCAACCATTCATGTCATTTCACACTTTGTGCAAGGCTTTAGTTGTTAAATGGGAAAGAGTAACCAACTTGTCAGCGACAACTGTCTTGAGTTTGGCATTTGTGACAATGTCCTGGGATTTCCCACAAACGCCTCACCTTCTAACTAGTATTGTGTGGCTTGTGAGCAGTATAGGGCAGAATCGACTACATGTACGTGTTCGTGAGAGTCTCAGCTTTCCATAGAGGGGTCATAGAAGTTCCTAGCTCCAACCATTCAGTCTCTACAGATATTTTTGTTAGAAGGATTTAAGCCCGACACTCCAAACTTAGGGTTAGTACCAATGCTCCACGTTTTTTCAAAGGTCCAACACACCTGCTCCTCGTTAGTATAGTGGTGAGTATCCCCGCCTGTCACGCGGGAGACCGGGGTTCAATTCCCCGACGGGGAGAAAGGACTGCTTTTTTTTAGGGTGAACAATGTTGCTGAGCCCACAAAGTGGAAAATATTCTTTGGAAAAAAGCTTTATGATACGATTGCCAGCCTTTGGGGTTAACTCAGGTTTCCAAGGCATTGGTTGTTCAGTGGTATTCTCGCCTGCCACGCGGGAGGCCCGGGTTCGATTCCCGGCCAATGCAAGAAGTTTTGAACATGTAATTTCGACACTTTGTGCAAGGCTTTAGTTGTTAAATGGGAAAGAGTAACCAACTTGTCAGCGACAACTGTCTTGAGTTTGGCATTTGTGACAATGTCCTGGGATTTCCCACAAACGCCTCACCTTCTAACTAGTATTGTGTGGCTTGTGAGCGGTATAGGGCAGAATCGACTACATGTACGTGTTCGTGAGAGTCTCAGCTTTCCATAGAGGGGTCATAGAAGTTCCTAGCACCAACCATTCATGTCATTTCGACACTTTGTGCAAGGCTTTAGTTGTTAAATGGGAAAGAGTAACCAACTTGTCAGCGACAACTGTCTTGAGTTTGGCATTTGTGACAATGTCCTGGGATTTCCCACAAACGCCTCACCTTCTAACTAGTATTGTGTGGCTTGTGAGCAGTATAGGGCAGAATCGACTACATGTACGTGTTCGTGAGAGTCTCAGCTTTCCATAGAGGGGTCATAGAAGTTCCTAGCTCCAACCATTCATGTCATTTCAACACTTTGTGCAAGGCTTTAGTTGTTAAATGGGAAAGAGTAACCAACTTGTCAGGTCGACAACTGTCTTGAGTTTGGCATTTGTGACAATGTCCTGGGATTTCCCACAAACGCCTCACCTTCTAACTAGTATTGTGTGGCTTGTGAGCCCACAAAGGGCAAAATTCGGAAAAAAGCTACATGTACGTGTTCGTGAGAGTCTCAGCTTTCCATAGAGGGGTCATAGAAGTTCCTAGCACCAACCATTCATGTCATTTCAACACTTTGTGCAAGGCTTTAGTTGTTAAATGGGAAAGAGTAACCAACTTGTCAGCGACAACTGTCTTGAGTTTGGCATTTGTGACAATGTCCTGGGATTTCCCACAAACGCCTCACCTTCTAACTAGTATTGTGTGGCTTGTGAGCGGTATAGGGGTCTCAGCTTTCCATAGAGGGGTCATAGAAGTTCCTAGCACCAACCATTCATGTCATTTCGACACTTTGTGCAAGGCTTTAGTTGTTAAATGGGAAAGAGTAACCAACTTGTCAGCGACAACTGTCTTGAGTTTGGCATTTGTGACAATGTCCTGGGATTTCCCACAAACGCCTCACCTTCTAACTAGTATTGTGTGGCTTGTGAGCAGTATAGGGCAGAATCGACTACATGTACGTGTTCGTGAGAGTCTCAGCTTTCCATAGAGGGGTCATAGAAGTTCCTAGCACCAACCATTCATGTCATTTCGACACTTTGTGCAAGGCTTTAGTTGTTAAATGGGAAAGAGTAACCAACTTGTCAGCGACAACTGTCTTGAGTTTGGCATTTGTGACAATGTCCTGGGATTTCCCACAAACGCCTCACCTTCTAACTAGTATTGTGTGGCTTGTGAGCAGTATAGGGCAGAATCGACTACATGTACGTGTTCGTGAGAGTCAGCTTTCCATAGAGGGGTCATAGAAGTTCCTAGCACCAACCATTCATGTCATTTCTACACTTTGTGCAAGGCTTTAGTTGTTAAATGGGAAAGAGTAACCAACTTGTCAGCGACAACTGTCTTGAGTTTGGCATTTGTGACAATGTCCTGGGATTTCCCACAAACGCCTCACCTTCTAACTAGTATTGTGTGGCTTGTGAGCGGTATAGGGCAGAATCGACTACATGTACGTGTTCGTGAGAGTCTCAGCTTTCCATAGAGGGGTCATAGAAGTTCCTAGCACCAACCATTCATGTCATTTCGACACTTTGTGCAAGGCTTTAGTTGTTAAATGGGAAAGAGTAACCAACTTGTCAGCGACAACTGTCTTGAGTTTGGCATTTGTGACAATGTCCTGGGATTTCCCACAAACGCCTCACCTTCTAACTAGTATTGTGTGGCTTGTGAGCGGTATAGGGCAGAATCGACTACATGTACGTGTTCGTGAGAGTCTCAGCTTCCATAGAGGGGTCATAGAAGTTCCTAGCACCAACCATTCATGTCATTTCGACACTTTGTGCAAGGCTTTAGTTGTTAAATGGGAAAGAGTAACCAACTTGTCAGCGACAACTGTCTTGAGTTTGGCATTTGTGACAATGTCCTGGGATTTCCCACAAACGCCTCACCTTCTAACTAGTATTGTGTGGCTTGTGAGCGGTATAGGGCAGAATCGACTACATGTACGTGTTCGTGAGAGTCTCAGCTTTCCATAGAGGGGTCATAGAAGTTCCTAGCACCAACCATTCATGTCATTTCGACACTTTGTGCAAGGCTTTAGTTGTTAAATGGGAAAGAGTAACCAACTTGTCAGCGACAACTGTCTTGAGTTTGGCATTTGTGACAATGTCCTGGGATTTCCCACAAACGCCTCACCTTCTAACTAGTATTGTGTGGCTTGTGAGCAGTATAGGGCAGAATCGACTACATGTACGTGTTCGTGAGAGTCTCAGCTTTCCAGAGGGGTCATAGAAGTTCCTAGCTCCAACCATTCATGTCATTTCTACACTTTGTGCAAGGCTTTAGTTGTTAAATGGGAAAGAGTAACCAACTTGTCAGCGACAACTGTCTTGAGTTTGGCATTTGTGACAATGTCCTGGGATTTCCACAAACGCCTCACCTTCTAACTAGTATTGTGTGGCTTGTGAGCGGTATAGGGCAGAATCGACTACATGTACGTGTTCGTGAGAGTCTCAGCTTTCCATAGAGGGGTCATAGAAGTTCCTAGCACCAACCATTCATGTCATTTTTGACACTTTGTGCAAGGCTTTAGTTGTTAAATGGGAAAGAGTAACCAACTTGTCAGCGACAACTGTCTTGAGTTTGGCATTTGTGACAATGTCCTGGGATTTCCCACAAACGCCTCACCTTCTAACTAGTATTGTGTGGCTTGTGAGCGGTATAGGGCAGAATCGACTACATGTACGTGTTCGTGAGAGTCTCAGCTTTCCATAGAGGGGTCATAGAAGTTCCTAGCTCCAACCATTCATGTCATTTCGACACTTTGTGCAAGGCTTTAGTTGTTAAATGGGAAAGAGTAACCAACTTGTCAGCGACAACTGTCTTGAGTTTGGCATTTGTGACAATGTCCTGGGATTTCCCACAAACGCCTCACCTTCTAACTAGTATTGTGTGGCTTGTGAGCAGTATAGGGCAGAATCGACTACATGTACGTGTTCGTGAGAGTCTCAGCTTTCCATAGAGGGGTCATAGAAGTTCCTAGCTTTTTTCATGTCATTTCGACACTTTGTGCAAGGCTTTAGTTGTTAAATGGGAAAGAGTAACCAACTTGTCAAAACAACTGTCTTGAGTTTGGCATTTGTGACAATGTCCTGGGATTTCCCACAAACGCCTCACCTTCTAACTAGTATTGTGTGGCTTGTGAGCAGTATAGGGCAGAATCGACTACATGTACGTGTTCGTGAGAGTCTCAGCTTTCCATAGAGGGGTCATAGAAGTTCCTAGCTCCAACCATTCATGTCATTTCGACACTTTGTGCAAGGCTTTAGTTGTTAAATGGGAAAGAGTAACCAACTTGTCAGCGACAACTGTCTTGAGTTTGGCATTTGTGACAATGTCCTGGGATTTCCCACAAACGCCTCACCTTCTAACTAGTATTGTGTGGCTTGTGAGCGGTATAGGGCAGAATCGACTACATGTACGTGTTCGTGAGAGTCTCAGCTTTCCATAGAGGGGTCATAGAAGTTCCTAGCACCAACCATTCATGTCATTTCGACACTTTGTGCAAGGCTTTAGTTGTTAAATGGGAAAGAGTAACCAACTTGTCAGCGACAACTGTCTTGAGTTTGGCATTTGTGACAATGTCCTGGGATTTCCCACAAACGCCTCACCTTCTAACTAGTATTGTGTGGCTTGTGAGCGTATAGGGCAGAATCGACTACATGTACGTGTTCGTGAGAGTCTCAGCTTTCCATAGAGGGGTCATAGAAGTTCCTAGCTCCAACCATTCATGTCATTTCGACACTTTGTGCAAGGCTTTAGTTGTTAAATGGGAAAGAGTAACCAACTTGTCAGCGACAACTGTCTTGAGTTTGGCATTTGTGACAATGTCCTGGGATTTCCCACAAACGCCTCACCTTCTAACTAGTATTGTGTGGCTTGTGAGCGGTATAGGGCAGAATCGACTACATGTACGTGTTCGTGAGAGTCTCAGCTTTCCATAGAGGGGTCATAGAAGTTCCTAGCACCAACCATTCATGTCATTTCGACACTTTGTGCAAGGCTTTAGTTGTTAAATGGGAAAGAGTAACCAACTTGTCAGCGACAACTGTCTTGAGTTTGGCATTTGTGACAATGTCCTGGGATTTCCCACAAACGCCTCACCTTCTAACTAGTATTGTGTGGCTTGTGAGCAGTATAGGGCAGAATCGACTACATGTACGTGTTCGTGAGAGTCTCAGCTTTCCATAGAGGGGTCATAGAAGTTCCTGCTCCAACCATTCATGTCATTTCGACACTTTGTGCAAGGCTTTAGTTGTTAAATGGGAAAGAGTAACCAACTTGTCAGCGACAACTGTCTTGAGTTTGGCATTTGTGACAATGTCCTGGGATTTCCCACAAACGCCTCACCTTCTAACTAGTATTGTGTGGCTTGTGAGCGGTATAGGGCAGAATCGACTACATGTACGTGTTCGTGAGAGTCTCAGCTTTCCATAGAGGGGTCATAGAAGTTCCTAGCTTTCATGTCATTTTCGAACACTTTGTGCAAGGCTTTAGTTGTTAAATGGGAAAGAGTAACCAACTTGTCAGGACAACTGTCTTGAGTTTGGCATTTGTGACAATGTCCTGGGATTTCCCACAAACGCCTCACCTTCTAACTAGTATTGTGTGGCTTGTGAGCAGTATAGGGCAGAATCGACTACATGTACGTGTTCGTGAGAGTCTCAGCTTTCCATAGAGGGGTCATAGAAGTTCCTAGCTCCCCATTCATTTTTCGACACTTTGTGCAAGGCTTTAGTTGTTAAATGGGAAAGAGTAACCAACTTGTCAGCGACAACTGTCTTGAGTTTGGCATTTGTGACAATGTCCTGGGATTTCCCACAAACGCCTCACCTTCTAACTAGTATTGTGTGGCTTGTGAGCGGTATAGGGCAGAATCGACTACATGTACGTGTTCGTGAGAGTCTCAGCTTTCCATAGAGGGGTCATAGAAGTTCCTAGCTCCAACCATTCATGTCATTTCGACACTTTGTGCAAGGCTTTAGTTGTTAAATGGGAAAGAGTAACCAACTTGTCAGCGACAACTGTCTTGAGTTTGGCATTTGTGACAATGTCCTGGGATTTCCCACAAACGCCTCACCTTCTAACTAGTATTGTGTGGCTTGTGAGCAGTATAGGGCAGAATCGACTACATGTACGTGTTCGTGAGAGTCTCAGCTTTCCATAGAGGGGTCATAGAAGTTCCTAGCTCCAACCATTCATGTCATTTCGACACTTTGTGCAAGGCTTTAGTTGTTAAATGGGAAAGAGTAACCAACTTGTCAGCGACAACTGTCTTGAGTTTGGCATTTGTGACAATGTCCTGGGATTTCCCACAAACGCCTCACCTTCTAACTAGTATTGTGTGGCTTGTGAGCGGTATAGGGCAGAATCGACTACATGTACGTGTTCGTGAGAGTCTCAGCTTTCCATAGAGGGGTCATAGAAGTTCCTAGCACCAACCATTCATGTCATTTCGACACTTTGTGCAAGGCTTTAGTTGTTAAATGGGAAAGAGTAACCAACTTGTCAGCGACAACTGTCTTGAGTTTGGCATTTGTGACAATGTCCTGGGATTTCCCACAAACGCCTCACCTTCTAACTAGTATTGTGTGGCTTGTGAGCGGTATAGGGCAGAATCGACTACATGTACGTGTTCGTGAGAGTCTCAGCTTTCCATAGAGGGGTCATAGAAGTTCCTAGCTCCAACCATTCATGTCATTACATTTTTGTTAGAAGGATTTAAGCCCGACACTTTGTGCAAGGCTTTAGTTGTTAAATGGGAAAGAGTAACCAACTTGTCAGCGACAACTGTCTTGAGTTTGGCATTTGTGACAATGTCCTGGGATTTCCCACAAACGCCTCACCTTCTAACTAGTATTGTGTGGCTTGTGAGCGGTATAGGGCAGAATCGACTACATGTACGTGTTCGTGAGAGTCTCAGCTTTCCATAGAGGGGTCATAGAAGTTCCTAGCACCAACCATTCATGTCATTTCGACACTTTGTGCAAGGCTTTAGTTGTTAAATGGGAAAGAGTAACCAACTTGTCAGCGACAACTGTCTTGAGTTTGGCATTTGTGACAATGTCCTGGGATTTCCCACAAACGCCTCACCTTCTAACTAGTATTGTGTGGCTTGTGAGCGGTATAGGGCAGAATCGACTACATGTACGTGTTCGTGAGAGTCTCAGCTTTCCATAGAGGGGTCATAGAAGTTCCTAGCTCCAACCATTCATGTCATTCGACACTTTGTGCAAGGCTTTAGTTGTTAAATGGGAAAGAGTAACCAACTTGTCAGCGACAACTGTCTTGAGTTTGGCATTTGTGACAATGTCCTGGGATTTCCCACAAACGCCTCACCTTCTAACTAGTATTGTGTGGCTGGCTTGTCGAACTTAGGGTTACGTGTTAGTACCAATGCTCCACGTTTTTTCAAAGGTCCAACACACCTGCTCCTCAGTATAGTGGTGAGTATCTTTTCCATTCCCCGAGGGGAGGGACTGCTTTTTTTTAGGGTGAACAATGTTGCTGAGCCCACAAAGTGGAAAATATTCTTTGGAAAAAACCATTCATGTCATTTCGACACTTTGATGCAAGGCTTTGGTTGTTAAATCAAAGAGTTTCCAACTTGTCAGCGCAACTGTCTTGAGTTTGGCATTTGTGACAATGTCCTGGGATTTCCCACAAACGCCTCACCTTCTAACTAGTATTGTGTGGCTTGTGAGCGGTATAGGGCAGAATCGACTACATGTACGTGTTCGTGAGAGTCTCAGCTTTCCATAGAGGGGTCATAGAAGTTCCTAGCACCAACCATTCATGTCATTTCGACACTTTGTGCAAGGCTTTAGTTGTTAAATGGGAAAGAGTAACCAACTTGTCAGCGACAACTGTCTTGAGTTTGGCATTTGTGACAATGTCCTGGGATTTCCCACAAACGCCTCACCTTCTAACTAGTATTGTGTGGCTTGTGAGCGGTATAGGGCAGAATCGACTACATGTACGTGTTCGTGAGAGTCTCAGCTTTCCATAGAGGGGTCATAGAAGTTCCTAGCACCAACCATTCATGTCATTTCGACACTTTGTGCAAGGCTTTAGTTGTTAAATGGGAAAGAGTAACCAACTTGTCAGCGACAACTGTCTTGAGTTTGGCATTTGTGACAATGTCCTGGGATTTCCCACAAACGCCTCACCTTCTAACTAGTATTGTGTGGCTTGTGAGCAGTATAGGGCAGAATCGACTACATGTACGTGTTCGTGAGAGTCTCAGCTTTCCATAGAGGGGTCATAGAAGTTCCTAGCTCCAACCATTCAGTCTCTACAGATATTTTTGTTAGAAGGATTTAAGCCCGACACTCCAAACTTAGGGTTAGTACCAATGCTCCACGTTTTTTCAAAGGTCCAACACACCTGCTCCTCGTTAGTATAGTGGTGAGTATCCCCGCCTGTCACGCGGGAGACCGGGGTTCAATTCCCCGACGGGGAGAAAGGACTGCTTTTTTTTAGGGTGAACAATGTTGCTGAGCCCACAAAGTGGAAAATATTCTTTGGAAAAAAGCTTTATGATACGATTGCCAGCCTTTGGGGTTAACTCAGGTTTCCAAGGCATTGGTTGTTCAGTGGTAGAATTCTCGCCTGCCACGCGGGAGGCCCGGGTTCGATTCCCGGCCAATGCAAGAAGTTTTGAACATGTAATTTCGACACTTTGTGCAAGGCTTTAGTTGTTAAATGGGAAAGAGTAACCAACTTGTCAGCGACAACTGTCTTGAGTTTGGCATTTGTGACAATGTCCTGGGATTTCCCACAAACGCCTCACCTTCTAACTAGTATTGTGTGGCTTGGCTTGTGAGCGGTATAGGGCAGAATCGACTACATGTACGTGTTCGTGAGAGTCTCAGCTTTCCATAGAGGGGGTCATAGAAGTTCCTAGCACCAACCATTCATGTCATTTCGACACTTTGTGCAAGGCTTTAGTTGTTAAATGGGAAAGAGTAACCAACTTGTCAGCGACAACTGTCTTGAGTTTGGCATTTGTGACAATGTCCTGGGATTTCCCACAAACGCCTCACCTTCTAACTAGTATTGTGTGGCTTGTGAGCGGTATAGGGCAGAATCGACTACATGTACGTGTTCGTGAGAGTCTCAGCTTTCCATAGAGGGGTCATAGAAGTTCCTAGCACCAACCATTCATGTCATTTCGACACTTTGTGCAAGGCTTTAGTTGTTAAATGGGAAAGAGTAACCAACTTGTCAGCGACAACTGTCTTGAGTTTGGCATTTGTGACAATGTCCTGGGATTTCCCACAAACGCCTCACCTTCTAACTAGTATTGTGTGGCTTGTGAGCGGTATAGGGCAGAATCGACTACATGTACGTGTTCGTGAGAGTCTCAGCTTTCCATAGAGGGGTCATAGAAGTTCCTAGCACCAACCATTCATGTCATTTCGACACTTTGTGCAAGGCTTTAGTTGTTAAATGGGAAAGAGTAACCAACTTGTCAGCGACAACTGTCTTGAGTTTGGCATTTGTGACAATGTCCTGGGATTTCCCACAAACGCCTCACCTTCTAACTAGTATTGTGTGGCTTGTGAGCAGTATAGGGCAGAATCGACTACATGTACGTGTTCGTGAGAGTCTCAGCTTTCCATAGAGGGGTCATAGAAGTTCCTAGCTCCAACCATTCAGTCTCTACAGATATTTTTGTTAGAAGGATTTAAGCCCGACACTCCAAACTTAGGGTTAGTACCAATGCTCCACGTTTTTTCAAAGGTCCAACACACCTGCTCCTCGTTAGTATAGTGGTGAGTATCCCCGCCTGTCACGCGGGAGACCGGGGTTCAATTCCCCGACGGGGAGAAAGGACTGCTTTTTTTTAGGGTGAACAATGTTGCTGAGCCCACAAAGTGGAAAATATTCTTTGGAAAAAAGCTTTATGATACGATTGCCAGCCTTTGGGGTTAACTCAGGTTTCCAAGGCATTGGTTGTTCAGTGGTAGAATTCTCGCCTGCCACGCGGGAGGCCCGGGTTCGATTCCCGGCCAATGCAAGAAGTTTTGAACATGTAATTTCGACACTTTGTGCAAGGCTTTAGTTGTTAAATGGGAAAGAGTAACCAACTTGTCAGCGACAACTGTCTTGAGTTTGGCATTTGTGACAATGTCCTGGGATTTCCCACAAACGCCTCACCTTCTAACTAGTATTGTGTGGCTTGTGAGCGGTATAGGGCAGAATCGACTACATGTACGTGTTCGTGAGAGTCTCAGCTTTCCATAGAGGGGTCATAGAAGTTCCTAGCACCAACCATTCATGTCATTTCGACACTTTGTGCAAGGCTTTAGTGTTAAATGGGAAAGAGTAACCAACTTGTCAGCGACAACTGTCTTGAGTTTGGCATTTGTGACAATGTCCTGGGATTTCCCACAAACGCCTCACCTTCTAACTAGTATTGTGTGGCTTGTGAGCGGTATAGGGCAGAATCGACTACATGTACGTGTTCGTGAGAGTCTCAGCTTTCCATAGAGGGGTCATAGAAGTTCCTAGCACCAACCATTCATGTCATTTCGACACTTTGTGCAAGGCTTTAGTTGTTAAATGGGAAAGAGTAACCAACTTGTCAGCGACAACTGTCTTGAGTTTGGCATTTGTGACAATGTCCTGGGATTTCCCACAAACGCCTCACCTTCTAACTAGTATTGTGTGGCTTGTGAGCAGTATAGGGCAGAATCGACTACATGTACGTGTTCGTGAGAGTCTCAGCTTTCCATAGAGGGGTCATAGAAGTTCCTAGCTCCAACCATTCAGTCTCTACAGATATTTTTGTTAGAAGGATTTAAGCCCGCACTCCAAACTTAGGGTTAGTACCAATGCTCCACGTTTTTTCAAAGGTCCAACACACCTGCTCCTCGTTAGTATAGTGGTGAGTATCCCCGCCTGTCACGCGGGAGACCGGGGTTCAATTCCCCGACGGGGAGAAAGGACTGCTTTTTTTTAGGGTGAACAATGTTGCTGAGCCCACAAAGTGGAAAATATTCTTTGGAAAAAAGCTTTATGATACGATTGCCAGCCTTTGGGGTTAACTCAGGTTTCCAAGGCATTGGTTGTTCAGTGGTAGAATTCTCGCCTGCCACGCGGGAGGCCCGGGTTCGATTCCCGGCCAATGCAAGAAGTTTTGAACATGTAATTTCGACACTTTGTGCAAGGCTTTAGTTGTTAAATGGGAAAGAGTAACCAACTTGTCAGCGACAACTGTCTTGAGTTTGGCATTTGTGACAATGTCCTGGGATTTCCCACAAACGCCTCACCTTCTAACTAGTATTGTGTGGCTTGTGAGCGGTATAGGCAGAATCGACTACATGTACGTGTTCGTGAGAGTCTCAGCTTTCCATAGAGGGGTCATAGAAGTTCCTAGCACCAACCATTCATGTCATTTCGACACTTTGTGCAAGGCTTTAGTTGTTAAATGGGAAAGAGTAACCAACTTGTCAGCGACAACTGTCTTGAGTTTGGCATTTGTGACAATGTCCTGGGATTTCCCACAAACGCCTCACCTTCTAACTAGTATTGTGTGGCTTGTGAGCGGTATAGGGCAGAATCGACTACATGTACGTGTTCGTGAGAGTCTCAGCTTTCCATAGAGGGGTCATAGAAGTTCCTAGCACCAACCATTCATGTCATTTCAGACACTTTGTGCAAGGCTTTAGTTGTTAAATGGGAAAGAGTAACCAACTTGTCAGCGACAACTGTCTTGAGTTTGGCATTTGTGACAATGTCCTGGGATTTCCCACAAACGCCTCACCTTCTAACTAGTATTGTGTGGCTTGTGAGCCTCACCTTCTAACTAGTATAGGGCAGAATCGACTACATGTACGTGTTCGTGAGAGTCTCAGCTTTCCATAGAGGGGTCATAGAAGTTCCTAGCACCAACCATTCATGTCATTTCGACACTTTGTGCAAGGCTTTAGTTGTTAAATGGGAAAGAGTAACCAACTTGTCAGCGACAACTGTCTTGAGTTTGGCATTTGTGACAATGTCCTGGGATTTCCCACAAACGCCTCACCTTCTAACTAGTATTGTGTGGCTTGTGAGCAGTATAGGGCAGAATCGACTACATGTACGTGTTCGTGAGAGTCTCAGCTTTCCATAGAGGGGTCATAGAAGTTCCTAGCTCCAACCATTCAGTCTCTACAGATATTTTTGTTAGAAGGATTTAAGCCCGACACTCCAAACTTAGGGTTAGTACCAATGCTCCACGTTTTTTCAAAGGTCCAACACACCTGCTCCTCGTTAGTATAGTGGTGAGTATCCCCGCCTGTCACGCGGGAGACCGGGGTTCAATTCCCCGACGGGAGAAAGGACTGCTTTTTTTTAGGGTGAACAATGTTGCTGAGCCCACAAAGTGGAAAATATTCTTTGGAAAAAAGCTTTATGATACGATTGCCAGCCTTTGGGGTTAACTCAGGTTTCCAAGGCATTGGTTGTTCAGTGGTAGAATTCTCGCCTGCCACGCGGGAGGCCCGGGTTCGATTCCCGGCCAATGCAAGAAGTTTTGAACATGTCATTTCGACACTTTGTGCAAGGCTTTAGTTGTTAAATGGGAAAGAGTAACCAACTTGTCAGCGACAACTGTCTTGAGTTTGGCATTTGTGACAATGTCCTGGGATTTCCCACAAACGCCTCACCTTCTAACTAGTATTGTGTGGCTTGTGAGCGGTATAGGGCAGAATCGGCAGAATCGACTACATGTACGTGTTCGTGAGAGTCTCAGCTTTCCATAGAGGGGTCATAGAAGTTCCTAGCACCAACCATTCATGTCATTTCGACACTTTGTGCAAGGCTTTAGTTGTTAAATGGGAAAGAGTAACCAACTTGTCAGCGACAACTGTCTTGAGTTTGGCATTTGTGACAATGTCCTGGGATTTCCCACAAACGCCTCACCTTCTAACTAGTATTGTGTGGCTTGTGAGCGGTATAGGGCAGAATCGACTACATGTACGTGTTCGTGAGAGTCTCAGCTTTCCATAGAGGGGTCATAGAAGTTCCTAGCACCAACCATTCATGTCATTTCAACACTTTGTGCAAGGCTTTAGTTGTTAAATGGGAAAGAGTAACCAACTTGTCAGCGACAACTGTCTTGAGTTTGGCATTTGTGACAATGTCCTGGGATTTCCCACAAACGCCTCACCTTCTAACTAGTATTGTGTGGCTTGTGAGCAGTATAGGGCAGAATCGACTACATGTACGTGTTCGTGAGAGTCTCAGCTTTCCAAGAGTAACCAACTTGTTAGCAAGGCTTTAGTTGTTAAATGGGAAAGTAACCAATGCTCCACGTTTTTTCAAAGGTCCACAACTGTCTTGAGTTTGGCATTTGTGACAATGTCCTGGGATTTCCCACAAACGCCTCACCTTCTAACTAGTATTGTGTGGCTTGTGAGCAGTATAGGGCAGAATCGAACATGTACGTGTTCAGTGAGAGTCTCAGCTTTCCATAGAGGGGTCATAGAAGTTCCTAGCACCAACCATTCATGTCATTTCGACACTTTGTGCAAGGCTTTAGTTGTTAAATGGGAAAGAGTAACCAACTTGTCAGCGACAACTGTCTTGAGTTTGGCATTTGTGACAATGTCCTGGGATTTCCCACAAACGCCTCACCTTCTAACTAGTATTGTGTGGCTTGTGAGCGGTATAGGGCAGAATCGACTACATGTACGTGTTCGTGAGAGTCTCAGCTTTCCATAGAGGGGTCATAGAAGTTCCTAGCACCAACCATTCATGTCATTTCGACACTTTGTGCAAGGCTTTAGTTGTTAAATGGGAAAGAGTAACCAACTTGTCAGCGACAACTGTCTTGAGTTTGGCATTTGTGACAATGTCCTGGGATTTCCCACAAACGCCTCACCTTCTAACTAGTATTGTGTGGCTTGTGAGCGGTATAGGGCAGAATCGACTACATGTACGTGTTCGTGAGAGTCTCAGCTTTCCATAGAGGGGTCATAGAAGTTCCTAGCACCAACCATTCATGTCATTTCGACACTTTGTGCAAGGCTTTAGTTGTTAAATGGGAAAGAGTAACCAACTTGTCAGCGACAACTGTCTTGAGTTTGGCATTTGTGACAATGTCCTGGGATTTCCCACAAACGCCTCACCTTCTAACTAGTATTGTGTGGCTTGTGAGCGGTATAGGGCAGAATCGACTACATGTACGTGTTCGTGAGAGTCTCAGCTTTCCATAGAGGGGTCATAGAAGTTCCTAGCTCCAACCATTCATGTCATTTCGACACTTTGTGCAAGGCTTTAGTTGTTAAATGGGAAAGAGTAACCAACTTGTCAGCGACAACTGTCTTGAGTTTGGCATTTGTGACAATGTCCTGGGATTTCCCACAAACGCCTCACCTTCTAACTAGTATTGTGTGGCTTGTGAGCGGTATAGGGCAGAATCGACTACATGTACGTGTTCGTGAGAGTCTCAGCTTTCCATAGAGGGGTCATAGAAGTTCCTAGCTCCAACCATTCATGTCATTTCGACACTTTGTGCAAGGCTTTAGTTGTTAAATGGGAAAGAGTAACCAACTTGTCAGCGACAACTGTCTTGAGTTTGGCATTTGTGACAATGTCCTGGGATTTCCCACAAACGCCTCACCTTCTAACTAGTATTGTGTGGCTTGTGAGCAGTATAGGGCAGAATCGACTACATGTACGTGTTCGTGAGAGTCTCAGCTTTCCATAGAGGGGTCATAGAAGTTCCTAGCTCCAACCATTCAGTCTCTACAGATATTTTTGTTAGAAGGGTTTAAGCCCGACACTCCAAACTTAGGGTTAGTACCAATGCTCCACGTTTTTTCAAAGGTCCAACACACCTGCTCCTCATTAGTATAGTGGTGAGTATCCCCGCCTGTCATGCGGGAGACCGGGGTTCAATTCCCCGACGGGGAGAAAGGACTGCTTTTTTTTAGGGTGAACAATGTTGCTGAGCCCACAAAGTGGAAAATATTCTTTGGAAAAAAGCTTTATGATATGATGATAACTAAGTGGGTTGGGGAACAAAACAGGAAACTTCCCAGACCTTAATCCCACTGAGAACTTGTGGTCAATCCTCAAGAGGCGGGTGGACAAACAAAAACCCACAAATTCTGACAAACTCCAAGCATTGATTATGCAAGAATGGGCTGCCGTAAGTCAGGATGTGTCCCAGAAGTTAATTGACTGCATACCAGGGTGGATTGCAGAGGTCTTGAAAAAGAAGGGTCAACACTGCAAATATTGTCTCTTTGCATCAACTTCATGTAATTGTCAATTAAAGCCTTTGACACTTATGAAATGCTTGTAATTATACTTCAGTATTCCATAGTAACATCTGACAAAAATATCTAAAGACATTGAGGCAGCAAACTTTGTGAAAATTAATATTTGTCATTCTCAAAACTTTTGGCCAAGACTGTACAAAACATTAAGAACACGCTCTTTCCATGACATCGACCGACCAGGTGAAATCGATATCCTTATTGATGTCACTTGTTAACTCCACTTCAATCAGTATAGATGAAGGGGAGGAGACAGGCTAAAGAAGGCGTTTTATGCCTTGCGACATTTTGAGACGTGGATTGTGTATGTGTGCGATTCAGAGGGTGAATGGGCCTTTGAATGGTGTATGGTAGTAGGTACCAGGCGCACCGGTTTGAGTCCAGAAGTTTAACGCTGCTAGGTTTTTCACGATCAACAGTTTCCCATGTGTGTTAATGGTCCAACATCCAAAGGACATCCAACCAACTTGACACAACTTTTGGAAAGCATTGGAGTCAACATGGGCCAGCATCCCTGTGGGTAGATAGAGATGGAGATTGGATGCTTTTACCCAACAGTCCTTATTAACCATTAGAAGCTTGGAAATGGCTTGCCCTCGTCACGGCAATATGGAGTTCTATGGCAGTTTGAAATCCCCTTTTTGTACAATTTGGCACATATCACTGTAATGTGCTGCGGTAGTACAGCTGTGATTGTTGAATTATAATCCGTTGCTTTTCAGACATGATGGTGCAGGAGTATGTGAAGCTTGGCTCCCTGGATACATACCTGAAGAAGAATAAGAGCTCTGTAAACATCACATGGAAGCTAGAGGTTGCCAAGCAGCTAGCCTGGGCTATGCATTACCTGGTAACACCAATCCAATCAGTTATACAGTAACACATTTAAGAAGTTTCATTGCCACATACACCACATAGGTGGAAACAATGACCTAGTAAGACCCTTATCATCATCTCCTAGAAGAACCTCCAGGGTTCACACACACACACAAAATGTATGCAATCACTGTAAATCGCTTCGGCTCAAAGTGTCCGCTATGTGACCTGGGTGGTCTAGCAGTCAGTGCCGCTGCCTACAACACCCATACCAGAGTTGACATGGGTTTGAATCTGACCCACAGTCCACTGTGAAGCTTGATGATTAGTTGACAATTTCAATCAGCTGTGTGTGGGGCACCGTAATGGTATTACTTTTATTTGCAGTCTGTCATATTCTGTGTGTAACAGGAGGATAAGAACCTGATCCATGGAAATGTGTGTGCCAAGAACGTCCTGTTGATCCGAGAGGAGGACAAGAAGACTGGGAACCCTCCCTTCATCAAACTGAGTGACCCTGGAATCAGCATCACTGTCCTGCCCAAAGATGGTGGGCACCAGCTCTTGTATCAGTTATTACTAAGAAATGATACTTTTACTGAACTTATGCATGTTCTTTACAGTGCAATTTTACAGGGCATTTAGAACCAAACAAGTCTTCCTCAGACGGTGTTGATGCAAGGTATTCACCACGTATAAAATATTACAAAGGAAACAAATACTGCGTCGTTAGAGGACACTCCTCTCTTCGCCACCCCTCCGCTCTCCTCCACCAAGAGGAGATACTAGGAAATAAAACAAAAAAGGGGTAACCATGCAGAAAGCATGCAAAGGTAGAAACTCCAGGCATTTCTCAAAGCGCTTTTCTTTTAAGTAATGTCGGCTATTTCTGTGGCTATTGCAGTGGCAATTATAAAAAAACGAAAGAAACAAAAATATCCCTGAACTTATGCAGTTCTTCTCGCTCAGGTTTTATTTTCAACCCTCACCTGAAGAACGGTAGGGTAAAGCTGACTACTGTATAGTCCGTTGTCACAGGGAAACTCATCCTCCTCCTTCTTCTTTATAACCTCTAGTCTTGGTGGAGCGTATCCCCTGGGTGCCTCCAGAGTGTATAGAGGTGCCTAGACACCTGACTCTGGCCACGGATAAGTGGGCCTTCGGCACAACCCTGTGGGAGATCTGTAGTGGAGGAGACAAACCACTCGGCACACTGGACTGCTCCAAGGTAAAGACTGGGGGAGGTGTTGTTGTTGGGCAATTCATATTAATCACAGCAATAATAAATAGTTCATTTAGTTTGAAAGCCATGTCTGAGCCAGAAGGGCAGGAGCCTATCTCCTGTTTCTGTAGCGTTGTTTGTATAGCACACTGTAAATTACACCCAAATATCAAGGTAGTTCACAAGCAGGAAGTCAAATAAAAGGCAGGAAATTAAAAGCTTTTGAGCTGTGTAGGGTTTCGTTCCTCTGTTGTGTTATGTTTTGAGGGCCATAGTTTGTGGTCTTCTAAAAATGTGTATAATGAATCAAATCTATTATTGAAACCAACATGTTTTGGCACTCATGTCTTCAATGTATTTTCCTTGCTAGAAATACCTGTTCTAAACAATACACAAAACCTACTTTTGATCTGAAATCACAGATAAACCAAGTGAAAAGAGGTTTATTTTTGCCTCCACATAAAACTGTTGTGTGCAAGGAGAAGGGACATCGTGGATACTTATATAATGCCAACATTGTGTACTCGCTCTGATTTTTATTATCTCCCTCTGTAGAAATGCCTGTTCTATGAGGACCGCCACCAGCTGCCTGCTCTGAAGTGGACAGAGCTGGCCAATCTCATCAACAGCTGTATGGACTATGAGCCCTCCAACAGACCTTCCTTCAGAGCTGTCATCAGAGACCTCAACAGCCTCTTCACTCCTGGTCAGTAGCCCTCATCTTTCTACTGATCTGCCGACAGACAAAGATGTCATTCTAGTCATTTTACTAAAACCTGATGATGTTCCAATGGCTCAGCGTGTTGAACCATGGTGCTGGCAACATTAGGGTTGTGGTTTCGATTCTCGAGTGGACTACTTATACTGAATATAGGCGATGGGTCATTTTGGGTAGCATATTATTATTGTTGTTTAGTTGATTTACGGAAGGTCTCGTGGATTGATTGTATTCCGTCCTGTCTCCTGTCCCAGACTATGAGTTGCTGGTGGAGAGTGACATGGTGCCCAACAGGACCAGAGGGTTTGGGTTCCCAGGGACTTTTGAGAACCAGGAGCCCGCTCTGTTTGAAGAGAGACATCTCATCTTCCTCAAGCAGCTGGGGAAGGTTAGACACGCGCAGCACACGCTCTCTCTCTCTTTCTCTGTCTTTCTCTCTTTCTCTCTCTTTCTCGCGCTCTTTCTC